>NC_079545.1:19808228-20111259 GCF_015846415.1 Triplophysa dalaica
TAGTGATTCGGGGGCTACTGTGAGCGTCAACCCGCCAGCCAAGCGCTCACGGGCCGTTCACACCCCAGCACGCTCTTCTGACCGTTCCCCAACCGGCGGTGGCATACCGTCCGGATCCTCATCCACGCACTCGGAAACGGGGCGTGGCGAAGATGAGATGTCTATCGCAGCATCGGAGGGAGATCTGCTGGCATCCGACAATGACGAATCCGAGCTTCCCCTTACGGGGGGCCAAGCTCTGGAGGAAGCAGACGTTGAGATGTCGGCCATGCTAACCCGGGCTGCCGCGAGCATTGGGTTGCAGTGTACGGCACTGCCTCTACCCCAACGCTCGCGGTTGGACACATGGTTTCTGGGGTCGGATCGTGGTGTCAAGCCACGCCCACCCCCGGTTCCATTCTTCCCGGAGGTGCATGAGGAGCTGTGTCGGACATGGAGCGCCCCACTCACGGCTCGCTCCTCTCAGTCCAGCTCCGCCTCCCTCACCTCCCTCGATGGTGGGGCGGCCAAGGGCTACGTCGACGTCCCCCAGGTGGAACGGGCGATTGCGGTGCACCTGTGCCCGCAGACGGCCGCCACCTGGAGGACCCGGCCTCGCCTTCCGTCCAAAGCCTGTAAGACTTCGGCATCCCTGGTGGCGAAGGCTTACAGTGCTGCGGGCCAGGCCGCCTCCTCTCTCCACGCCATGGCCATCCTGCAGGTCCACCAGGCTAAGGCGTTGAGAGAGCTCCACGAGGGCAGGGCCGACCCAGGTGTTATGCAGGAACTCCGTGCCGCCACTGACCTCGCTCTACGGGCGACTAAGGTGACGGCGCGGGCCCTGGGTCGGACGATGTCCACTCTGGTGGTCCAGGAGAGACACCTCTGGCTCAACCTTGCGAGAATGAGTGACGCCGAGAAAGTCCGCTTTCTCGACGCACCCATCTCGCAGGGTGGGCTGTTTGGTGACACCGTCGAGAGCTTCGCACAGCAGTTCTCGGCGGTGAAGGAGCAGACGGAGGCTATAAGCCATATCTTACCGCGTCGCGACTCGGCCGCCCCCAGGCCTCCGAGTTCCCGCGCACCACCTGCTCCCCGACAGCCCCGGACCCCTTCGAGCTCTGCACCGGCTCAAGTGCACCCCCGTGCTGCACCCCGGAAAAAGAGCCCGAAGGGAAGACCTCCTCCTCGTCAACAGCCTTCTAGGAAGAAGCGGCCCTGACGAGAAGACACCGGAGGAAGCAACATCTGGCCCGACCCTCACAGTACCATCTCTGACCGGTCGGTATGGGACGATCCCTGCCTCGTCTCCACAGCCAGGCCCTTTTCAGGGCCTGGCGCCCACTTACTCACAAAGAGAGTTGCTTTCCCCGGGCGTTCATTCCAGCCGATCGCACACTCCACCGGACTGTGCTCGGCGAACCGACATCACACCCTGGCGAGGTGTGAGGCCGTACACATGCGACAACTGTCACCACTCTCAAACCGACAGTGCGTGCCGTTGTCCCGCCAGGCAGGCAAAAAGGCGGAGTCAACCATCCCTCCGGGGAAACCTCCGCGACATGCGGTTGGCTCTGCCTGCCAACGAACCACCCTCGGTCGGAATGATGAAGCAGGCCGTCCCCTTGGTCCCCCTGTCACAGTCCATGGGAGCTTGGCAAAAGTTGCCCACACTGTCTCGGTGGCTAATGCGGACGGTCCGTCTCGGCTACTCGATCCAGTTCGCCAGGGCCCCTCCCAAGTTCCGGGGCATCATCTCCCCCTCTCTCAGAGGCAGAGACGCCTCCGTGCTTCGGGCAGAGGTCTCCACCCTCCTGGCGAAACAGGCGATCGAGTCCGTCCCACAAGCCGAGATGTACAGCGGGTTTTACAGCCCGTACTTCATCGTTCCAAAGAAAGACGGAGGGTTGCGTCCCATTCTGGACTTACGTACCCTGAACAGGCACCTTCACAAGCTGCCTTTCAGGATGCTAACCCAGAGGCGCATCCTGACATC
This sequence comes from Triplophysa dalaica, assembly GCF_015846415.1. Lineage (NCBI taxonomy): Eukaryota > Metazoa > Chordata > Actinopteri > Cypriniformes > Nemacheilidae > Triplophysa > Triplophysa dalaica. The sequence goes on from NC_079545.1 coordinate 19,810,204, forward strand.
TATCAGGTGTCAGGATTGGTTTGTGGCAATCGACCTGAAGGACGCTTACTTTCATGTCTCGATTCTTCCTCGACACCGACCGTTCCTACGGTTCGCTTTCGAGGGTCGGGCATATCAGTACAGAGTCCTCCCCTTCGGTCTGTCCCTGTCTCCACGAGTCTTTACGAAGATCGTGGAAGCCGCCCTTTCTCCTCTCCGGGAGAAGGGCGTGCGAATACTCAACTATCTCGACGACTGGCTTATCTTGGCGCACTCGCGAGATCTGTTGTGTACGCAGAGGGACATGGTGCTCCGGCACCTAGATCGATTGGGCTTTCAGGTCAACCGAGAAAAGAGCAAACTCTCCCCAGTGCAGAGCATCCTCTTTCTCGGTATGGAACTCAACTCTGTCACCATGACGGCGCAGCTGTCCGCAGCACGCGCCCAGTCAATGTTGAACTGCCTGGAACACTTCAGGCAGTCGGCGGTCCCCCTGAAACAATTTCAGAGGCTCCTGGGACACATGGCGTCTTCCGCGGGGGTAATACCCCTCGGATTGATGCACATGCGACCGCTTCAGCATTGGCTACAGAGTCGAGTTCCGAGGACGGCGTGGCACACCGGCAACAGGCGTATGGTGGTAACTCCTGTCTGCCGACGCACTCTAAACCCATGGTCTTCCATGACCTTTCTCCGAGCGGGAGTTCCCCTCGGGCAGATTACGAGGCACGTTGTGGTGACAACAGATGCCTCGCTGCAGGGTTGGGGTGCAGTGTGCAACGGGCACGCAGTAGCGGGGCGCTGGACGGGCCCCCGGCTGCGCTGGCATATCAATTGCCTAGAGTTGTGGGCGGTGCTGCTTGCACTGAGAAGGCTCCGGCCTCTGGTGCAGGGCCAGCACGTACTGGTCCGCCTGGACAGGTACGGCAGCCGTAGCGTATATCAATCGCCAGGGTGGCGTACGCTCTCGGCAGCTAACACAACTTGCCCGACGCCTCCTCCTCTGGAGTCAGCAGGTGATCCGCTCCCTGCGGGCCACACACATCCCAGGCGTACTAAACGAGACAGCCGACGCGCTCTCTCGCCAGTACACGCCCTGCGGAGAGTGGCGACTCCACCCCCGCGCAGTTCAGCTCATTTGGGTACAGTTCGGCCAGGCACAGATAGACCTCTTTGCCTCCCGGGACAACACCCATTGTCCGCTTTGGTACGCCCTGACCGAGGCTCCCCTCGGCACGGATGCCCTTGCGCACAGCTGGCCGCGGGACAAGCGGAAGTACGCCTTCCCCCCAGTGAGCCTCCTTGCACACACACTGTGCAAGGTCAGGGAAGAGGAGCAACAAGTGTTAATGGTTGCGCCGTACTGGCCCAACCGCACTTGGTTCTCGGAGCTGATGCTCTTGACAACAGCTCCCCCCTGGCCCATTCCCCTGACAGAGGACCTGCTCTCTCAGGGGATGGGCACGTTATGGCATCCCAGACCAGACCTCTGGAACCTCCATGTCTGGTCTCTGGACGGGACGAGGAGATCCTGAGCAGGTTACACCCCGCTGTGGCTGAAACCATTGCACAGGCCAGAGCGCCATCCACTAGGCGGTTATACGCTTACAAATGGCGCCTCTTCTCATCCTGGTGTCTCTCCCAAGGAGCAGACCCACAGAGATGCTCGATCGGTATCGTGTTGTCCTTCCTACAAGAGAAATTGGAGACTAACATCTCCCCTTCCACGCTGAAAGTGTATGTAGCCGCAATTGCCTCTCATCACGACTCAGTAGATGGAAGGTCTCTAGGACAACACGACCTGATCACCAGGTTCCTAAGGGGCGCGAGAAGGCGGAACCCGCCTCGTCTCCGCTCCGTACCCTCTTGGGACCTTAACGTGGTCCTGGGGGGCCTATCCAGGCCTCCCTTCGAGCCCCTTGAAGCTTCCGATCTTCCTCACCTGACGAGTAAGACGGCCCTTCTGTTGGCGCTCGCCTCCTTCAAGAGGGTAGGGGACCTCCAAGCATTCTCTGTGTCCCCGGATTGCCTTGAATTCGGGCCTGGTAACTCTCACGTTGTCCTGAGACCCAGGCTCGGATACGTGCCCAAAGTTCCCACTACTCCCTTTCGGGACCAAGTGGTGAACTTGCAGGCGCTCCCCATCGGGGAGGAAGACCCAACCCGGTCCGTGTTGTGTCCAGTACGCGCACTGCGCCTCTACTTAGACCGCACACAGAGCTTCCGCAGCTCTGACCAGCTCTTTGTTTGTTTTGGAGGACAGCAGAAGGGGAAGGCTGTCTCCAAGCAGAGATTAGCGCACTGGATCGTAGATGCCGTTACGACGGCATACCGATCACAGAATCTCCCATGCCCACTGTCGGTTACGGCTCACTCCACACGGGGTCTGGCCTCCTCATGGGCATTGGCCAGAGGCGCGTCTCTAGCAGACATTTGTAGAGCTGCGGGTTGGGCTACGCCCACCACCTTCGCAAGGTTTTACAATCTTCGCGTAAACCCGGTGTCAGCCCACGTCCTACGTGGCGACATGTAGGACTGGCATCCGGGAGGGCGTATGCCTGCGAAAGCACCATCCCACCCTCTAGCAGGTTGGGTCAGTGTGCTATATATACCTTTTCTTCTTACCCTATCACATGGCTAAGGAAATCGGTACTTCACCAGCCTCCCTTCTTACCCAGACTCTGGTTAAGAACAGGCATTCCATCCATCACTAAGCAAAGCACCCCCTGCGGATTGGTTGGGCAGAGCAACCTTTCCCTTAGGCCGGGATACCATATGACCTATCACAGATAGTTCTAACCGGCCTGGTGCTGTCAGACGCATCAACACCCCCACCGTGGGTTGTTCCGTCTGCTATACTCTCATGACTATGGTTCCCACACATGGTAACCCATGAACTTCCCCAGGTGGACCTCCACCTCGCGGTTAACTACCCAGTCCGCACATTCCATGCGTTCTCCTCCAAGGACGAGACCATACTTTTATCCACCATATTCCTCCCCACGGGTAGGAGGTGGCCTCTGTAGCGCTTCTCTGATTAAGAGTCGCGCTTACCCGGTGTAAACTGATCCGGACGGCCTCTCGCCTATAGAGAGCTAAGGCCCCGTCCGTGAAAGTTACCGGTCAGGGCTGTACCCATCTTTCTCCAAGAAAGCTCTGGAACCCCCCGACCACCACACTGGAAGGTTACAGTCTCACGAAAGCTTCGAGATGACACGCCCAGGCTTGTTACCGTCGCTTTGCTAGAGATTGTGACGCGATACAGCGTTGTGGCGTTTTCCATAGGCAACCCCATCTGTCGTTCTCGACACAACGTCGAGAGACCGACAGAAAGGGAACGTCTTGGTTACGTATGTAACCTCAGTTCCCTGATGGAGGGAACGAGACGTTGTGTCCCTTATGCCACGAACACGTATCGGATTCTGCTGCAGTTTGAGAGGTCTCAGGCTCTTCAGAACAAAGGTAAGTGAATGCTGCACGCCGGCCTCCTTTTATACCGGATTTCCGGGGGCAGAGTCCCGCATGCAAATTGCATTCGCCAAATTTCATTGGCCTTTTCTATAGTAGTCAGAGTTGATTGGTTCTCAAGGGCGAACCCCATCTGTCGTTCTCGACACAACGTCTCGTTCCCTCCATCAGGGAACTGAGGTTACATACGTAACCAAGACGATTTCACACTATAAGCTTGAAGAAAATGTATCGTGGAGCATAGTTAGTCCATTTATGATGGATTCGGTTGAAGAGTTCACCTCTTATAAACATCTCAGGCCAAAGAGCATCATACAGTATGTATTCCTTTTGACCACATCTTAAAAGTCTTTCCTGCTGCTTCCAGGCTCTGCTAGGGCTCTTTACTGTGGTTTGTGGAGCACTGACAGGTGGGTTTCACAGGTTCGGAGACCGTGGCGATGTTTAAAGGTCTTTGATGCAGTGCCAGGGCCTCTCATACAGAGCTGAGTGATGCAATGGCAGCATCTGTCTCTGCTTGCCATATGGAAGACCAGGGAAACACTGCAGGCAGAACATGGGACATGTGGGGAAGTTATAGACTAGTGTGATGCCGAATTAATCCAAATGAAGTTCAAAGGCACAGTTGCGCTTTAAAATTAAATTCAACTGTCTCCAAGCATTATTTAGACCTTTAGTTTTAATAATGAATTTCTTACCTGTTTTTAGGATTGTTGTCTCCTTAAGCATTGCTACAGTGATATGCAGTATGCATATGTCCATTAGAGGCTGACATTTTTTCGGGAATCCTGCGGGATGGGAAACAAAATCACCATTAATCACGGGATTTGGATGGGACAGACACAAAATTTAGCGGGAGTGAGCAGGATTGGGAATTGTTTTTACACAGATGTAAATGGCAGGTGCATTTGACAGCGTTTTAAACCGAGGAGCTATGATACGTTGCTTTGTATAAAGACATGAAGCTGTACAAGTACAATGTGTGGATTGGTTGGTGTGGTATTTGTCCCGTCTCTGCTGCACTGTGATTGGACAGTAAAAAATGCTATGATGATCTGATCGCTCTCTTCCAAGTTGAACATTTCAACTCTTGATCGAACACCGGCACTGACAGAGCTCGTTGATCAATTCGGCCACAAATGCTCCAATTAGTCAATATTCAATTGTTTTTGCAAATAATGGTGTCAAGGTTTGTGGCACAGAAATTACACTCTAAATATGAATTTTGTTTTACATAGAATTAGCTCCCTTCAAATGTCACACCTTTATTTGCGCTAGCAAAATATGTGTGTATAACCTGACTTGACATTTGCATACCTATCTATTTTGCATACCTTTCACTTTTTTGCTTAGAGGTGACCTGTCATAGTTCTAGTGTTGGCTTCTTCCGCAATGGGCTGAAATTTGGTTGTCCTAGAAGAGCAAAGATTGCACATCCAGGCTTCGAGGTGCTGAGCAGACAATCTTTCTTAGGTACCATTGAGGAGCAATAGTCTGTAAAGTTTATTTCTTAAGAACCCAGATATGTTATATTACATGTGGAAGTCGCACTGATCACAGATGTGTGCAATACCAGAGGTCGTACAGTATGTGGAAAATCCTCAAATTGGGTACAGACAGGTCAGCAGTACTTGATTACATATCTTTCCTCATATGATGTTGCAAAAGTGCCACGACTACTACAGATGTACATCCTTCTACCCGCGGCTGTTGATTAAACATTTCAGCAAGACCCAAACCTGTTTACAAAAGACTTTGTTCAGGCCGTTATATAGATGAAATTCAGTCTGTATATACTGTAGAGTGCAAAATATTATATCCATCCATCCATTTTCTACCGCTTATCCGAACTACCTCGGGTCACGGGGAGCCTGCGCCTATCTCAGGAGTCATCGGGCATCAAGGCAGGATACACCCTGGATGGAGTGCCAAAATATTATATAATTATATAATTATTTTCTGATTGAAAGTATTTTTGAAGAGTGAAGGAACGGTTCTGAAAATTATTTCTTTGTTTTCCTTACGGCGTCTGTTCATCTCCCACCCTTCTCATTCATTTTTCTGCCCCTTGCATCATGTTCTGTGACCTTAAGGATTTCAATCGGAAAATCATGATTGCCATTTTGGAACTATATAATATTGTTTCCCCGCTGCCATTTCCAAAAGTACTTACATATAAATTGGTACCAAGGTTTTCTATCATGATCAGGTATGTGTGTGCGCTTTACATCTGTCTTTGTGTGTCTGTGTTAACAGCAGGGAGTTCCCACTGCGACATGGTAAATATTTATCCTCAGACTGATCTCAGATCTGAAGACAGCTTAAAAACATCATGTGCGGCATTGTAGTCAAACTCCACGTCATTCACTTCATTACCTTTGCACTTTAACAGTGATGATGGTCTCCCGGACACAGATTAAATGTAGTCATAAACTAATATGGCCCTTTCAAAGGGGATCTTAATTTAACAGTTTTAAATCAATAGATTTCAGCTGTAGCCTGGAAACCAAACATTGCTCTGGGTTTACAGATAATTAATAGACCGTGCTGTTGTTTCAAGTTTAACGGACCACATTTACACAATACATACAGTATATGAATAAATATACATAAGTGGACACACTGGATTTCCACCCGTTTCTTTCATGCTTTTTGTTTTGTTTCCCGTCACCTCTATGCTACTCATGCTCTCAAATTTGGAGCCTGATTGTGTAAATTTGTTACTGTTTTTATTGTTTTGAGCAATCCTTCACAGTGTCATTCTTCACAATGTCGACACCAGCTTAGACAAAGGTGACCATTCATATTCAAGTTGTAAGGTAAATTGAGACTGTGGACATGCTTGCAGGATTGATTATGTTAGCACTGAGTTTAACTTCCTGTGCCTCTCTATGTTAATCACTTAACCTGTGTTACACAGAGAGGCTTATAAGGACAGGCAGGATGCTTATCTAGTGCTAGGAATTACTGCTGTCACGGTGATGTCCAGGATGACGTCAGCCAGTCATCTTTTAATTGTGCGCCCTGTTAAGTCTGGACATCTTCCAGGTGACACTGTTGCTAATGCGGAAGTCACCATAGCTACATGAGGAGGAAATCTGGTGGCTAAAATCCTTTCCCACTTTTCCCCCTTCTGAAACGCACGCATGTCCTTATCAGGAGCTCATCATTGCATATCACTGCAGGCTACCCTGTTCCTTGGTATCTGTTGCTATGACAACGTGTATCAACAAGGTTCCATGTCTAGCAAGTCATGGATGGTTGGAGGTTCTGATTTTGTAATGAATAAACATAAGCAGGATAAGCGGTGGAAAATGGATGGATGGATGGATGGATGGATAAACATAAGCATAGAATATAAATTGCTAGCAACAGCTCTTACCTCGAGGTTTGTCTTTTAGATTCTCTCATTATGCTTTTGAAGAATGTAATTTTTTCACACGGTTACTTATTTTTTGTTCTTCTGGGGTCACAAAAATCTGTTGACTATTGTTTTCATTTTTCTAAATATGAGTGAAAATCTGTAAGATATTTTTTTTATGTGTTTGTAAACAGTAGTCAACCTACATAGATTACACCATGAAACTATTTTTTAAGTTGTGTTCGCTTTCATTTTTACTGTTTCTTTCTTCCTTTTTTTACAAACGACGGTACTAACAAAAAAATGTTTTTTCACGCATCTATACATTTCGGTATTATTACTCGTACGCAAAAATTACAAGGTACTTGCTTAACACCGAGATCAAACATTAGTTTAACATAAATTACTAAAAATTAGTTGTCCAAATTTTGTTATTTATTTACAATATACCAATTAAAATCGTAATGAATGATATAAGCTCAAAATTTACTTGAGCTAAATATACACTTAAACAGACGGTTACTAAACTTTTCACCGCACGACCCCCAAAATAACATTGCCAGTGACTAGAGACCCCCACTATCTTCAGAAGTGGTTAAAGTAGACAAACGTTACCCGCAACTTTGCACAAGAGAACACTGTCGAACATAATATTATTTTATAGTAATTTGCTCATTACTTTACTTGTTGTTATACATAAATCATGAACTATTACTACAGGTGACATTTCATCAAACTGATTTGAGTGCTGATAGATGATCTTTTATGCAAACCTGTACATGAGGTCGATGGCCTTTATGACTGCAGTGCTTCTCCGCCCTTCTCCGCTGGCCTCCCTGCGTTGCCTTTACTGTTTAATGTTTTATTGACTTTGCATGGTGGCATTCCCGCCACTGGGGATGTTTAACATGGTGCTTTATATTGACTTGCACCACCTTGCTGAATGCGTTTATGTGATGTTACCTCACGGGTCACGATCGAGGCAAAGTAAATTCGAAAGGCTGGTGGGTTTTTGTTCCCATGGTTTTATTTATGTCTTAACTAATATTTTCATATTTTATTACACTTATTGATAAAAAGCACACAGAAAATTCAATGTACGGGAATGTACTTAAAAAGTACAAATGCTTTGTCGCTCCAACTGTACCCTAGTAGGGTACACAAATGTACATTGAAATTGAACATTTATGATAAAATATGCTGTTTCTAAAAAAAAGGATTTGTGGGAATCATCTTTCGACCCTGCCCTTGCAGCCTTGCGACCCCCTCTGGGATCCCCACTTTGGGAACCCCTGCACTTAGACATTAATGCTACATGAAAATAATATAATGCTGATACATAATACAATGACAAGTGAGCATGATTTTAATATTTTGGCGGCAGTGCTATTAAAGAGTGATAATCAAGCCGTATACAAATAATTGGCAATTTCTCTCCAAAGCAATTTCTTGGAGAGATTTTTGTCTCGCTCAATTGCCTGCTGTGAGAAATGTTCCCAATATTTTGTATAACCCACAGGTTTATTTGAGAGGTGTTGTGATAAATAAAAAACTGAATTTATCTGGAGTCGTTCCTGAGTGTCTGTCAGAACATTGCAGTCAGACAGATGATTGATTAAAAAAAGGCTGTTGATGTTGAAAAAAGGCTTAACAAACTGCTGGATGGTGTGAACTGGCTGCTTATGAATTGTGGATTTCGGAGCGAAAAGTTATGATTTTCTATTGAAGATATTGGCCATACAGTATATCTATAAGAACCTGATTGACATTTTGTGGGTATTTTGCCTCTTACAGGTTTGAATACACAAACATACTAGTGTTCAGACAGCAACAATGAATTTTTGAAATCTTTTGAGCTTTCTGTGGAATTATTTGGGTGCTTTGCAGACCAATAAGTATAACATTACATTAAAATAAAAAAATTGAGAGCCAAGCATCCTGAGGTTTAAGAGTATATTGCAATACTGGGCAAACAACCGAGTGTGTAATTTTCCATTTTAAAAGGGGCATGCAATGGTGTTTCATGCATTCTGAATTATTTACAATGTTAAACATGCTGGCTTCTCATGCTAAACATGGTCAACTTGTCAAAAACGAGTTGGACCTATGACATAGTATTTCTGTGCTCGATACACTCCCCCAGCGCTCCAACTTGTTTCAGAGAGTTTTTTATAAGTCTGGATCCCTGTTTCATATAAACAGTTATATATATAAACAGTTGGCAGTCGTGGCCTAATGGTTAGAGACTTGTAACCCAAACGTTGCTGGTTCGAGCCTCAGTACCAGCAGGGGATTGTAGGTGGCAGGAGTGAATGATCAGCGCTCTCCTTCACCTTCAATACCACGGCTGAGGTGAGACCCTTGTCTAAGAAACCTTTCCCCCAACTGCTCCCGGGCACCACAGCAATGGCTGCTCACTGCTCTAGGTGTGTGTTCACTGTGTGTGTTATACTCACTCCTGTGTGTTTGCACATGGATGGATTAAAAGCAGAGCACAAATTCCGACTATGGAACACCATACTTGGCCTAACATCACTTTCATAAACGGTGGATATGACGCTGGATTCGCAGATTGTTTGAAACTAGATAGATGGAGCGGTCCGTACGTGCATAATGTAAACAACACAAACTTATAGTGTAAGTATAATGCAATGATGTAGTAGTCTATTGTGTGCTTGTGATTTAGTTTTTCCCCTTGCACATCCACAGGAGGTCATATTTTCCGGAAATAATCGTACAGCTGTATCTATCTTTTATAAATGTGATCAAACCAAAGACTCTTCGAAGATATGAAGTCTGCAATACTACTCTATAGGTACTCAAGATTAATATGAGATTGGCAAAAACTGCTTGTGTTATGGCAGCTTTAATTCTAGTTGACAATGTATTTGTGTGATGTAACTGCAGAAATCCAGCGGCACAGATTCCCATCCGATCGGGGACCAGAAAAGCAGAGCATAAGAATAAAAATAAACAGACTCGGGAAAATTCAGTCTATTGTCTAAACAATACAAAAGCAAGCTTGTTTTATGATGTAATGTTTCATAAAAAGGATTTATTAATGGCATGTTTTTGACAGCATTGCTTTATAAAGAAAAAAGTCCTCTGTGTCTGTACTTCAGCACATTGTTGGGTGTGTATTGTAGAAAATGTCACTGTGTACTTGTAGTTTCTGTGGTAATGCGGTCATAACTTTATGAAGGCCTATTTTTTGCCATTGAGACTGTTCTTTCCTGCAGTGCAAGCGAACTCAATAATGCATTTATTTGACGGGCTTTTGGGCCCGATCCTGTCGTCTGATTGTTACTGCTTGCAGCCCGTCTTGTGTTTTCCGCAATTAAGTCATGTGTATGTGCCACTGTTTAAAACAGGATGTGCCATATGAGTACAGAGGAGTGCAGAAAGTTTTACTGCTTAACTGCTTCATTAATTCTTTAATCAGACACTTTTAATTGAGTCTGGCTCTGAGTGAAGTCAAGAGTGTTTTCCCATCTGTGTCTGTGTGTGTGTGTGTGTGTTTGTGTATCTTGCTTATGACCTTTCTTTTTTAGGAAGTATCTATGCATTGCTGCTTGACATGTAAATATTTTGTGATTTTTAAGGTCCTATTTTACAACAATATGTAGTTATTTTTACCTTACTTCTTGACTGACTCTCAAATGTTTTTTTTGACGATTCATCGGTCTAATCCCCTCCTTTCTGTCAGCCCACTCTGACCTGATTGGTCAGATGGTCTAGTCGGCTGTGATTGGTCTACCGCGTGCAGTGTCGCAAATGGAACCTGGCAGGCACTACACATACCGCTTTTCCACCAAGAGTGGAGCTGGTTCTGGTACTTGAGCCGGTTCTCCGCTGAGAATGGCACCGTTCACAACTGGCTCGCATTTCCACTGGCTGGGAGCAGAACCCTCTACGTCAATCCCAGTTCATATTTTTTTCATGTAAATTTATATTTAAACTGAGTAATATGAAATAGAATGATATAAAACACAACAAAATATGAAATAGAATGATATAAAACACAACAGTGCGTCGTGTCATTTCCCCTTTTAAAATAGTCAACATATGCCTACTCTGATTATTGTAACTGTTAAAATTAAATATGATATAAAACACAATCCCTTATAAGAACGTATAAGATGTTTGTTCAATACGTAATTTAAAAACAATAATTTAGTCTAATGCACAAGGAAGCGCTTCAATACAAAGTTAAATCAAAAGTAAAATTTAACTTTGCCCTCAGTCAAAAGGATTTGACCAGGTATAAATAACAGCTTTATAAGGCCGAAACTGACCGTTAGACATATGTCCAAAATGAATTGTATATCATGGTATATCGCTACATATATCAGACATCAGAGCCAGCGGTGGATTTCATAAGGACATGCCGAGATGAGGCTGCGTTCAGCGGGATACATGAGCGCCGAGCATTCAGTGGTTGCGTGGAGCTCACATCTCTTAAAAAACATCCTAAATCATTTTTAAACAGACACCATCTTTATTAACCAACTACAGTTTTGGACTTTAAACACAAATATTCTTGCCCAAGTAATACTTTAAATGGCAGACTGTTTACATTCACACAAAGCAACATTACACAGTGCATGAAATGCAATTTTGAGGACATTGTAATAGTACTACTAAGTTGAAATGCTTTATTATGGAACTAGTTGGTGATGTTGATGTTCTTGGGTCAGAAATGTCTCCCAACACATACAGATTAGAACCAAGATATTCGCTAAATCCCAGAAAATATTTCTTTAGCTAAAATTTGGGATGTCCTCATTGGTAAGGTTATGTTAATTAATACTATTTCTGTTATGGTGAACATACATCACCTCCGTAAACGTAATCTTTTCCATTTCCATCTAATCCATTTCAAACCTGTCATCTGCATGAAAAGACCGACAAAGTTTTTACAACAAATAGGTTACCAGTTGCATTCCACCATCCACCTGTTTTGTCTGCACCTACTGTACACCCGCAGAGTGGGGAAAAGGGATGGCGAGGAAGGGCTGCCATGCTCCTGTAGGATCCTTCATTGTGATCGAATGCCATTCTAAGATGTCACTGGAGCAGTGCATCATGGGTTTGGCCACGTTGTCTGCTATGTCAGGGTGAACTCATCTATATCCTGTTTTATTGTAGATATCAGAAACTATTTATTGGCTGCTTCAGGAAACTGTAGAAGTTACCTCTGTTGTGTGCACAAGATCAGTGGAATAGTGAAAACAGGATTTAAATCCAAACGAGAGCAATACAGTACCAACAACATGAAAGTACAACTGAAAGTCATTTTAATTATTCTGGGAAGCCAAATTATTTTCAAGCCATTATTTCAGCCAAAACACAGGCAAAAGGATTGTTTGCACTTTAGTTCACCTTAACTTTTTTCAGTTGGTCAAGTGAAACATGAGCAGACTTTTTAGTGAGAGCTGGTGTGGTTCATTGTAGTCAGCTGTCTGTTGACAGTTGTGTAGTGTATTGGTTCAGACGGGGAAGAGTTCATGCCAGGCCACTGAACACGTGACTGCCAGTGCATTATGACATCATTGGCCTAACTCTAATTGGTCGAAGGATGAGGGAAACCCCAGAGCTGATTGGGTGGAAATAGAACTGTCGTTTTTTGTTTGTAACTATTTTCAGACATCTCAGAAATCACTGCCTAGTTTCTTAAAAGCCTTTTCTTGGACTCTTGTCTAGTGTTTATTTTATAATGTTTTATATTACATAGTTTACACAAAAAGTACTTTTGATTGATAAACTAAGGTTCCCCACTGGCAACCGGGAAATTGTATTCTCAGAAATTATGGAAATTGTTTGAGTGAATAATGTTTGTTACACGTTTCCTAGATCTTAAATTTTTTGTTATCTAGAAATTGATCTTTGTAATTGCAGTTGTTTATTTATCAGGAGACTCTAATTGTTTCTAATGTTGTCACCATCTCTTGGCTCTTCTCTCTCTATTAGATGTTTGTGGTTAATAAGGCTGATGACACCAGCTGCTCCCTGCATGAGTTTACCATCACCGGCTCAACCTATGCTCCAGAGGGACAAGTGTAAGAACACACACACAATATTATTAAGTAACTTAAAGTGATAGTTCATCCAAAAATAAAAAAACCGTCATCATTTACTCACCCTCAGGTTGTTTCAAACCTGTAAAAGTTTCTTTGTTCCAACAAACACAGAGACAGATATTTGGAAGAATGTTAGCAATTTTCAGTTCTGGGATATCATCACTACCCTTTAGCACTCATGCGTTATACTCGTTTTGTATTTGTGTGTCTGTTTTACATAGACTGTTTCCGTTTCTTCGTCAGGTTGAAATGTGAAAAGCCAGTGCAGTGTGGAGATTATGATGGTCTAGTGGAACTGGCCACAATCTGCTCCCTGTGCAATGACTCCTCGCTGGACTACAATGAGGTAAGCAGTGTGCAAGGATGCATTTATGACTCGCATCCACTCGAAAACCATATTTACCCTTTTGAATTGAACAAAGTCTGAAGTGTTAAACATGCACTTTCTGTTCTTCAGGAAGGGGCTGCATTTTAATTAGCTTGTTTTGCGTGTTGGCTTTCATTTCTTACCTCTGTGCCATCGTCGTGGTATCATGGTAACTGCGTTGCGTAATATCATGCGTGTCAGGTAGGGTAAAGGACATTGCAAGTTAGAACAAGCCGAAGATGTGTTACAAAGCTTGCTTTATTACTGATGAACCAAATCGAATCTTTTAAGATAGATTATAACTAGAGAAATAATACATTCCACGCAAATATTTTAAAGGTCTCATAAACTGGGTTTGTTTATTGTATAATACTGTTGTATGAGGTCTAGTTAGGACGTTTGCGTGGTTTTTACATTCAAAACATCAAAATCAATAAGTAAAAAGGCTATTTTGTACCCAGGTTTTGAGGCCGGCTCGACAAACAATCTTTTTGTATGGGCGTTCCGCCATAAAGACTTCGAAGTAAACGCCCAATGCTATGATTGGATAGCAGTTTACGTAGTAACTAAGTTGGAGCCTTCTGTGAATTTGGATAGAGATGTAATGTTAGGTTACACATTCGCCCTATTCACACAGGATTAGTATTATCAGGGGACCTCGTGTCATTTATAAATTACCTCTCCACATCTGTATGTCATGTGGCACATTTACACTTGATAAATGAAGCCTGTGATTTTACTCAAATTTACTGACTTATATTCCGGATGTGGGGGTACGGTGGCTTAGTGGTTAGCACGTTCGCCTCACACCTCCAGGGTTGGGGGTTCGATTCCCGCTTCCGACTTGTGTGTGTGGAGTTTGCATGTTCTCCCCGTGCCTCGGGGGTTTCCTCCGGGTACTCCGGTTTCCTCCCCTGGTCCAAAGACATGCATGGTAGGTTGATTGGCATCTCTGGAAAAATTGTCCGTAGGGTGTGAGTGCGTGAGTGAATGAGTGAGTGAGTGTGTGTGCCCTGCGATGGGTTGGCACTCCACCCAGGGTGTATCCTGCCTTGATGCCCGATGACTCCTGAGATAGGCGCAGGCTCCCCGTGACCCGAGGTAGTTCGGATAAGCGGTAGAAAATGGATGGATGGATGGATATTCCGGATGTGACGGCAAGGATTTGCATATAGGTTGTATAGCCTATAGTTGTATGGCGTTTAAGGATATCCGTACCTGTCAGGATTTGACACCTGTGATCCCGATATGAAAAAAATATGTACAATGTTGTTTTTTATCACACTCGTTAAGTTACTAGCATTTCTGTTTACTTCCTGGAATAATCCTTGTAATTTTGTTCATCCATGAAGGACATATGCATGAATCAGTTGTCATTTAAATGAGGATGAATTTACATCTTTCACACACATAGATAAAAATGTATCGGTTATTTACTGCCCGTTCTTACATAGGCATCCAAATGACTTATCCGAGACCTCTATTATTTATTATTTATTTATTTCTGCGTGACCATATGCTGGTGTTATTACATGGTCTGTTGCTTTCATGTGACATTTAATGTGAACAATAACATTCATTGGCAAAGCGAGCGTATGGCTCCAGGCTTATATCTGAAATTATTGTGCGATTGCTCTATTCTTCGTGCTGATGAGAGTCTGGATGTTTACAAGCTTTTGTGCTAATGCTGTCCCTCAGGCCAAGGGAGTCTACGAGAAGGTGGGCGAGGCCACGGAAACGGCCCTCACGACGCTGGTGGAGAAGATGAACGTATTTAAAACCGAGCTCAGTGGACTCAGCAAAGTGGACAGAGCTTCAGCGTGCAATATGGTAAGAGGGGCTGCGGAATGAGGCAGGGTATGAGGGATGATAAAGAATAATGTTGTGGGAGAGGAAAGAGGAAAGGAGTGGAGAAATTGATAAATGAGGCTTTGAGAAGAAATGTGAATGATCTTAAAGTTTGGCCAGTGTTGCATGACAGTGAAGCAGATATTTGGAGGACATAAGAAGATATGAAATATCTTGTTTTTGTTTGAGAAGAAAGTAATTTAGAGTCTACATTAAATGTGTATTCTGTATATTTTACCCTCTTTTAAGCAGACATAATTAGCAGATGACGAATATTATTAATATGACATACACTCGCATGAGATAAAGATTGTTATATCAGTGGAGAAAAGTGTTTATTTTTCATGGAGAGGGCCACATTTCCCACAATTCTCTTGGGGAATCTCTTGTCTTGACCTCTCGTTCCCTCTATTCCCTTTGGGAAAAATTTTCTTTTGTAAGAGTGAATGATCGCATCAATGTCTTTTTTCTGCTGACCCCTAAATACTCCTCAAATAAAAATAGAAACTCTGGTGACACAGAATCCAAGAGGGAAAGTGTAATATTTAGATTAGCAGGCGAGATAATGAAGAGGTTAGCTAAACTTTCCGAGCCTTAATTTCTCGTCTGGGAAAAAATCCTGTCACTACATTGATGGGAAATATTTCAAAACAGCAGATGGGTGCATGTGCATATGAGTTTGATGTTTCTCGTAAAGATGACAGGGAGGACACACCAGAGGAAGCCTGTTGAGGAGTGATGTCATGTTATTTTCAGAAAGGGACGTTCTTATTTTGATTGTGTATGTTGAGAGGAGTTCACAGAAAGAGGCAGTAATACAGAGATGGAGGACTTTCAATTCTCAATCCTCATTTGATGTTGGTGGTTTCCACCTAGTGGCGAAAGAATACCCTTACATCGGCGAAATGCATGTTGCTTATTCATATCTGGACGTTGTTTCATTATCTGGAGCTTTTTGTTATTGAGTTGTTACAAAAGTGCGACAATGACAGGAAATGATGATGACGAGGTAGGGAAGTGGATAATGTCATGACATTGGCCAGTTTCAAACCTCCATTGCTTGTGCAAAATGTTTTACCACTTGTATGTGGGTTGTCTAAACAACAAGCCCCTAAGACCATAACTTACAGATTTTTTATAAATAAATAACTATTACCTATTTGGCACAGTCAGTGCACATGTTTAATGTTCATTTGCTCATATTTGGGTAAAAACAGGAACATCACTTTGAATCTTTTCAGTTATTGTTTTTATTGTTGAAGATGAAGTTGAAGTGAGTTTTCACCACATCGGTGCTTTAACTGTAGTGGTGCTTTAACAGGGTAGAACTCAGGTGACACAGTTAACTACTAGACTGTCAGCACTCTTTTTAAGGACTTTTTCCCATTTAAAGCAAAAAAATTTAATGCAAAAAAGTGTCTGATAAAGAAATCAGTTTACCCCGCTAGTTCAAGGGATGTCCCATCTCCACATTGTCTCACCCACACTGCCTCAAATTTTGAGCTGTTGGGTATAATTTTTCACTTTAGTCTCTGCTGTCTATATTGGTTATAGGCTTGTCAGTTCTTCTGTGTTAGTTCAAGCCCCTTCTCCCACCACCTGAGCTTGATCGATGTCTTCAGTGCGGTCAGCCCTTGAGAACAGCTGCAAATGACATGTGCTCTCTATCTCATACCTTTTATTCTCACAGATTTTCAGAAAGCTAATGCAGAAAAAATTCACCTTGGAGTTTTCCCGGGACAGGAAATCGATGTCTGTTTACTGCACTCCCAATGGATCAAATTCAAATTCTCAAAACAAGATGTTTGTCAAGGTATTTATAACAAATGTCTGACATCTTCACACGGCCGTTACATACTTTGCATAATATTATATGCTTCACACCCGTTCCTCTCGTCCTGACTCTTATGTGCGTAGGGCGCTCCAGAGAGCGTGATTGACCGCTGTCAGTTTTTGCGTGTCGGCACAGAACGCATTCCGTTGACCGTTGCGGTGAAAGAAGAATTGATGAGCACTATAAGAGACTGGGGGTCCGGCAGAGATACGCTGCGCTGCTTGGCTTTGGCCTCACGAGATTCTCCCCCACCTGATGACAAAATGGATCTGGAAAACTCTGCCAAGTTCTCAGAGTATGAGGTGAGAGAGTTTGGATCTCTTTGTACTTGCGTCACTTAATTGTTTACCACAAACGTTTCATGTATAACATATAGAAGCCCAGAGAGTATTTGGACACTGAAGTGATACAAATAATTTTTGACTGTCATTGCACTGGATAGGAATAAAACAAATCCAGTGACATTTGTT
This sequence comes from Triplophysa dalaica, assembly GCF_015846415.1. Taxonomy (NCBI): domain Eukaryota; kingdom Metazoa; phylum Chordata; class Actinopteri; order Cypriniformes; family Nemacheilidae; genus Triplophysa; species Triplophysa dalaica. The sequence goes on from NC_079545.1 coordinate 19,827,611, forward strand.
TTAGGGAAAGCATGAGAACATCTTAAAAAACATGTCACCCAAAAATAAAAATTCTCTGGTAATTTACTCATCCTTGAGTTTTTCCAAATCTGTATACATTTCTTTGTTCTGATAAACACAGAGAAAGAAATTTGGAAGAATGTTTGTAACCAAACAGTTCTTGGCCACCATTGACTGCTATAGTATGAAAGATCGCCTCATTTATATTTTGAAGAAAATATAAAAGCAAACAGTAATTTTTCCTACTATTGTAGTCAATGTTTCATGTTTACATCATTCTGACCATCATCTGTTTAGTCAAATCTCACCTTCGTTGGCTGTGTGGGCATGCTGGATCCGCCCAGGAGAGAGGTGATTGGCTCGGTGAAGTTGTGCAGTAAGGCGGGTATTCGTGTCATTATGATCACCGGGGACAATAAGGGCACCGCCGTGGCCATCTGCAGACGTGTCGGCATAATCGGCGAGGATGAGGACGTAGAGGGTAAAGCCTACACCGGCAGAGAGTTTGACGACTTGAGTCAAGAAGCCCAGCGAGAGGCTGTGAAAAGGGCACGCTGCTTTGCGCGTGTCGAGCCTGCACACAAGTCCAAAATTGTGGGTTATCTGCAGTCTTTCGATGAGATCACAGCTATGGTAAGAAAGTGGTTAACAGCTGGTTTCACAAAATCCACACTTGTACTTCACGCTAAGCTTTTTTCTCCAACCCATCTTGCTTTTAGACTGGAGATGGTGTAAATGACGCCCCTGCCTTAAAAAAGGCTGAGATCGGTATAGCCATGGGCTCAGGCACAGCTGTAGCCAAGTCAGCCTCTGAGATGGTGCTCTCTGATGATAACTTTTCCACCATCGTGGCCGCGGTAGAGGAGGGCCGAGCCATCTACAGCAACATGAAGCAGTTTATCCGTTATCTCATCTCCTCCAATGTTGGAGAGGTGGTCTGGTGAGTTGGAGTCTACTATAGAGGTGCTATAGGGTTTGCTGTCCACATCTATGCTCATGTGTTTCCTCTTTCTCTCAGTATTTTCCTGACAGCCATTCTGGGCCTTCCAGAGGCTTTGATCCCTGTTCAGCTGCTGTGGGTGAACCTGGTGACGGACGGTCTGCCTGCCACTGCCCTGGGCTTCAACCCTCCAGACCTGGACATCATGGACAAGCCTCCTCGAAATCCAAAGGAGTCTCTTATCTCTGGGTGGCTCTTTTTCAGATACCTGGCCATTGGAGGTCAGCACAGTATTCGTTCATGACATAGTGACTTACGGTGGCCGCTAGGTGTCACTGTGCTGCAACAGAAGAAAACACATGCAAACACAAAAAAAACACAAGCAAGTTCAGAAAGCATCTCCATTAGTTTGACGACACATGCCCTGCAAATACTCGAAACACAAACAAACACAGAAACGCGCTGCAAATTCTCGCAACACAAACAAACACAGAAACGCGCTGCAAACTGCACAGACGACAACGGAAGTGTTTCTGGGGGACCGCAAAAACGAATGCACCTGATTGGGACGCGCTTCACTTTGACTGTTCAAATTCGTTAGTGGAGTTGTCAGCCACATTGAAGGTAGTTGCTTTATAACTTTATTTTAACTTTCTTAACGTACTTCCGTAGGATATTATTAGCCTGTCAATTTGAACAGTTTAACAAAAACGATGAGACGTAGTAACTGCTCGACTTACTTAAACAAGTGTCACTATAAAAAAGTTTAAAGGTTTAAAAAAATGATTAAAAACTTATTCTAGTCGACATAGTGAGTTTGGCTGACAATTCCACTAACGAATTTGAACAGTCAAAATGAAGCGCGTCCCAATCAGGTGCATCAGTTTTTGCGGTCCCCCGGAAACACCTCCGTTGTCGTCCGTGCAGCTTAAAGCGCGTTTCTGTGTTTGTTTGTGTTGCGAGTATATGCGGCGCGTTTCTGTGTTTATTTGTGTTTCGAGTATTTGCAGGGCATGTGTCGCAAAACTAATGGAGATGCTTTCTGAATTTCCTTGTGTTTGCATGTGTTTGCATGTGTTTTCTTCTGTTGCAGCGGCCACGGTAGTGACTAGTATTATTAGCATTCCTGTAGCTATACTGGTAAAGCCTAGTGCTGGCAAATGAAAGTGTCCCAGATCTGTCCTTCAAGATTACACTGTATTGAAGTTATTTGCACTCTTTTTTTTCAAGGATATGTGGGTCTGGGCACTGTCAGTGCCGCCACGTGGTGGTATTTGTATGACGAGGGTGGGCCACAGGTGTCCTTTTATCAGCTGGTGAGTGAGACCATATACAGTACATTATGTTGTTTTAAAACGGTTTGGTTACAGACTGGTCATCTAATGCCTAAACAGTTTTTTGTAAATATAGGGTTGTATCATTTTAAAATAAGACACAGCTGTTTGGGTGTTCAGATCTCATGATCCACATAGTTATCTGTTATCACAGATAACTATGTTATCACTCTGTTATCACATCAGTCCCTTAAGGGGGCACAATGACACCCATCAGTGGGACAAGTTATTTCCTGTGTAATTCTTGCGAATTAATATTCTGTATGTATGAACTCAAATATATATAAGTAGGCCTTTAAAAATACCAGTGCACAGTCAGATCCTCCTTTATGTTCCCCTGATAATTATCATAACAATGAAAAAAACACATTTCCATAAAAGAAAGTCCATGGGATTTTGGTTAGTGATGCCGCTTCCATTACTCCGTTCTGCATTTAATTTAAAAGCATGGTAAAAAGTCATCTTGTTTTTGTTTACAGCGCCACTTCATGCAGTGTACAGAGGACAACCCCATGTTTGAGGGCATTGACTGTGAGGTCTTCGAGTCACGTTACCCCACCACCATGGCTCTCTCTGTTCTTGTTACCATAGAGATGTTCAACTCTCTTAACAGGTAGGGTCGGCTGCATTGGTGATAGCACTGCATAAACGCTGCATCAGTCACTTATAAGCTATTCTCGATATGTGTAAATATATTTCCTTCAAATACACTGGAAACAAAACAAGGAGACTGATTAAATAGTTGCTTGCAATACATTCACAAAGTGACTTTGCATTAATTTAGTTAAAGCCCTTTATAAACTTCTACATTTACAAATTAAGTTCAAATGAGCTGTATATGGCACAAATAAGAGATGATATATGATGATGTCTAAAAAGTTGCTCTTTCAAATTTGCATGAACTTTCACCATTATGGCTTCGAGCAAGACACTTAAGGGCGTGTTCACATTTGACTTCTTTTTTGACAAGTAAAAGTTGACAATGGTCCTTTATTTTTGTTAAAAAGACACTTGCAGCGTTGTGGTTACAAATAGCAGCCGGCAAAGAGACAGGCTTCATAGGTAGAGTAAGAGTAATATATATGAATTATAAACAGAGAGAGTTTTTGCTATAACCTATCACATATTTAAAAACTGCAATACTAATTTCTTGCTAGAAATGTTTGGCCCCCTTCTGGACCAATCAGGCATGTTCCTTGCATGTTGTTATGGAAACGACAGGTCTCTGTCATTGGTTAGCTGTAAAAAAGTTCTCGATTTAGGGGGATTTTTTTTTTAAAGTCTAACATTTTTCAACCTCCAATGATGCTTACTCCATAGGATTAAGAATTTAAAAAGATGCTAGCAGCTTCAAAAAAGAAGTCAAGTGTGAACATGGCCTAACTCTTGTTATCGCTTCTCTCTCGTTTAGTCTCTCAGAGAATCAGTCTTTGTTGAGGATGCCACCCTGGGTGAATATATGGCTGCTCGGTGCCATAATCCTCTCCATGTCTCTACACTTCCTCATCCTGTATGTGGAGCCTCTACCGGTGAGTGACGTTAACATCTGTCTCTTTCAGACTCAGTTTTCAAGTTAAGTTTATTTTACACAGTAAATGTCATCAATTGGCTTTACTCCAATAGACAGTTTCAAAGCAACAACGTAAACAAACATTACCATGCATGCGTGCATTTGTGCCCCAAATTTAACTTCCGTTACACATCCGCAAAGAATAGAGCCCCTGTAAATTATTTCTGATAACAATCAAAAGAAATAACATGTAGATTACATTAGCTAGCAAGTTTGTCTAGCCAGTATTTTTATGGGTTACCAGTAGAAGAACCATTAGTTGTCTAAACTTGAATGCCACATAAGATTAATATACAATCAAATTCAACAGATTGTTCATTTAAAATTCTTATACAATCAAATATTAATATAGATAAATATGAACATAAAATATAAATAGTTATATTATTAGCCACTTACCAGACCAATCAACACACACAGATCCGGCGTGTGCATCCAATGAAACTGTTTATAAGTCTTTAAATACTCCTTATTTTTTTTGTCTTTCTCATCTTCTCCCGTTCACCAGCTCATCTTCCAGGTAACTCCACTGCATTTTTCTCAATGGATTGTAGTCCTCAAGATCTCAATTCCTGTCATCCTATTGGACGAGGCACTCAAGTATATCTCCCGCCACCACTCAGAAGGTACAACCTTTTTACCAGAGCGTTTGTTAGCAAAAATGTTTGTTTTTGACGTGATTCTTCCTGATATTCCAATGCTTCATACCTGTTGTTGAATCTGTCATGTGCTTATATGTGTTTATTTCTGACCTGTTTTTTTCTCCAGCAGTTTAACTTTCTCTTCTCATCTTTGGAAAGGTACTTTTTATCTGTAATCTTCCTGTTCCCAAAGAACCCTGTCTCTTTCTGTTTTCATTCACCATGGTACACTATTAAACAGTCTCTCTCTCTCTCTCTCTCTCTCTCTACAGGTGAAGAGGAGGAAAGGTACAGGAAGAGTCGGCAGCTGAAATTCTAGGATAACTTCCTTTCAACACACAAGAACATACTCACACCCCTGCCTTTTCCTCTCCGCTTTTAAGACTGCACGTGACAAACACTTTCACACACACACACATTGTCAGACCCCTCCGATCACATCTCCATTGTCTTTGCTGCACGCAGTCACTACATAAAACAAGCAGGGCTTGTAGTTTGTGTGTGTGAGAGAAATTCGGGGATTATGGTTTAAATTTGCGTTTAATTAATTAATCTGACTGATTAATTTGGCTCAGATAAATACTTTACAAATAATGGAAAGATTACAATTGAGAGAAAGGAGGATGGAGGTGGCGCTTGCTTTTTGGGGGGTCTTAGAAGTGTGCGTGTTCATGTTTGGACGGAATGGCCAGTTTGAGTGGTTGGCTCCTGTTTCTTCCAGTTTCAATCTATTTCATTCACTGTCAAAGATGTTTCTTTCTCTTTCTCGCTTTATTCCTCTCTCCTAGTCCTGAAGAGGTCCATCTCTTAGCCATAAGTTCATTTAGATAAATGTTTACACAAAGCTCAACGTGGCAGCAGATGTAATCTGACTTGCTTCTATGTTGCATTTACATTTATAAAAACCTGCATTTTTGTAAAGATCAACGGCATCAAAAAGCATGCTGTTCTAAATCCTGAATTACTATCCTAAATTACCCTGAGAAGTTTGATCTGTACCCAGTTTGAGTCAACATCAAGCTGACCCATGAATGCATTTTATCTCAAATTATTCAATTAAGAAATTAGGCTTTTTACATAATATACATCTACAACACACAGAGACCAAGTGAGTCCCAGAATTCTCCTCCAGTTTGTTACTATAAACCCAAACATGGTGCAGCTTGGACTTAAGTATTAATATCAATGGACATTAGTGACAGGTTTTAAACAACAATGAGAGAAAGGAGGAGAAATCTGAATTTGTTTACTGATGTGAGTACATGACAGATCTGCAGCATGCAGACAGCTCTGTTCTGACAGCTTTGATGTTTAACATTATCTGACACAAACACCCTCACTTCCGAGTAAAGAGGTGTCACTTGAATGTACTTTCCCTTGCTTTTTTCTGTCTGATCTTTTTTAATGTAACCACAGCGGTCCAAAACTGTACTCTTGTACAGTTCTTTCATTTGGTTCAATACTGTATATGGTTAATATCATGATGACAAACATCCTCTTCACTTCCTTAAGGACATTGAGAGGGTCACCCGCTTCCGCGCTTGCCGTTTATCTCCACTGAGAAAGAATTCACCACCGCTAGTGCTTTTCTTGCAATCTCGATGAACTCTGCAAATTTTTGTTTTCATTTTTTAAATAAAATAATAATAACGTATTCGACTCAAAGAACCCAGGTGGTTTAGTTTGTCAGTTTTGCTGTTATAGGGTATGATATGCCTTCACAATATTTTGGCAAATTCTGGTGTGTAAGTATCGGAAGAACAACTACTCCTGTGCCTGGTGTCATTATGCTTGCTGTCGTAAAACTGCCGTTTGGAGACTGTGCGTCTGCGTGTTAGATGTGATTCCACTGACAGATATTTATTGTAACAATGTTGTGACCAAATATCTGTCACAAATATCAACTTTTGCATCACTTACAAATGTAAAGTCATGCCAAGCTCATGTCTCATGTCCGCTCGCACCTTCAGCTTTTGCAATGGCAATGAAACATCAGAAATGTGTTCTATACTGTCTAAGATTAAGCATATTGGCACAAGGCAGTAAGGTCCTTCATATTCACACTAGCATCTGCACCAATAGAAAGTGTGGGCTTGTACAGCCTTGCTTATTACTACTGATCTGTACAGAAAAAATTAAAGACCTGATTGCATGGAACCTTGTTACTGTAATGAATAACCTATACAGTATGTTTAATTTTTTAAATAATGAAACATCTTTACCACCCGGAAGACTACATCGTGAGACAATTTTTTTGCGTAACTGAGGTTCGAGACTATTTTGTAGAATAGCGGAGGTTGTTTCTTCATTGTTATTACAGTTTGTTTTTTAAGGTTGCAGGGGTTTTGTGTCTTTTAAATCTAGTTTAGGAGTCGAAAATACAATTGTAAAATAAAGATAAGAGTTGTGGTAATAATTATAATATTTGATGATAACTTTTGCTATTATATGTGGGTTTGGATGTCTCGGATTTTTTGTTTTTGGAAAAGATACACGCGTGGTTTACACAGAGTGATGTCCAGTGATCCGTGCTGGCTTATGAAGTTGTTCTCTTGAAGGGCTTGGTGTGGGTACTGTCTCCAGAGATATGAAATGTCTGTGTGTTATGCAGAAAGTTGGATGTCCGCTTTGTGATTTTCAGTTTGTTTTATTTGTCTTTTTTTCCACATTTTTCAACTTTGTTGGTGCTTCTCCAGCATAATTTTTGGGTTCATGGAGAGTTTCATCAAATTATACCGAATGTTGTAATTTTGAAACATACTTGATTGTTGTAATTTCAGAGAAAATGTGACAGAAATTATTTTGCTACATTTTAGAGGCAATCACGATAAAATATTAGTAGACAATCAAGGAATGCAAACAAAAGATTGTAGTGAAGTTTCCCTTCTGCGAATCAAAAGCTCAAATCAGTAGTTAGAACTGTGTGGTCCTGACATGGTCCATTCTTACTGGACAGCTGTCTTTCTGCCTGCGCACAAACTGGCTGGAGCTTTGCGCCCACTACTGAGAAAGAATTCTCTGTAACGCCTTGGTAATATTAATTGTGGAGTCATATTTTATATATATAAAAAAGACATGTCAAATAAAGATTATTTATCTTCTAATTTATTTACATTGTGTGCTTGTCTAATTTCTTGAATGGTGTTCTTTTTACTTTGGTGTGAGGATACTTGTCATTTTATAGATGTAATGAACGATATACGCCAGCAGGCGACACTGTTGCATCATTTCTTAGTGTTGGGCTATTCAATCTATAGTAGGATTTCTCATGTGCACCCAAAAGTCGGTACGCCTGAAGAATAAGAAGATGCTGTAAGCGTGCTGGAACAAGCAGATATTTTTGTTATCATTGAGAGAGGCTTATGGTGAACCAGAGAATATCTAACTGGGAGGAGCAAAGCCATGGACATATAATAGATGTGCGTTTGCTTTTAGCCTCAGAAAACCCCCTGTGATGCCACAAGACAGCGTATGTGTTTACAAACTCACCCAATTACACACTATTTAGTCTCTTTTCTGTTAGTACGATGTCTGGATCATGTGTAAATATTGATAATAAACCATTTTTGAGTGGTCCTGCTAATATTTAAATCCCTTTTACAATACCTGGCTTAATTGCAAGCCACAGTTAGTTGAATTTGTATTAGACATACAAACACTTTTTACTCCAAATGCAGACTATTTTTTAAACAGTTGCTCCAGTTGTTGTTCCCTAGCTGTATAACACCATAATATATATTAGATTTGTTTAAACATTCCTTCATTGGCCCTTCTGTGTGCTCATGCCACTGGGAGGCAGGACGCCCTTATAAGGGCTAATGAAGGGTCAGTCCTCTGTAGTACTCAGTTTTCCATCATGGGTGTATAGTAAGAGATGTTTCTATATAGGAGAATGTACAAATCTGCATCACGATGAGATTGTGTGTAGGATTGTGATTGGGTCTATTGGGTTTGACTATATTCTGTCTATCACACATTGTTGTTTTCTTCCTCTTGCATGCCTCCTCTCTCTCTTTCTCTCTCTCTCTCTCCCTCCCTCTCTCATATTTCAAATTATCATCTTCATCTTATTTTGGTCTTGTTCATTTGCATGTCTTACGCCAGACATCTTTATTATGTAATATCTCTCTTTTCATTCTTTTGTGCGCAATGATCTTCTAATAAGAAAAAAACATATTCAACATTTTAATAACAGTGTAATAACCAATGTCCTATGTTTCATAAAAATCATGTTTTTAAGAGTCCTTAACCTTATATAACTGAAATCATATTATTGTCTGACCACTAGACAGATGCGTATTGTACTGCTCCGCTAAATCCATTTTAATGTGCATTTGACTGCCTTCTACCTCCTCACTTTGCAAATATTTATATAAAGCTGCTTTCAAATGAATTGTAAATAATAACAATTTGACTTGGGGTTCTCCCTCTTATTAAGTTTTTCGGTGATTTAAATGGTTTAATATTTGTCCAACATGCACATAAATGGGGGGTTCTATATTGCTCATAGACAAAAAGACTGACAACATCCACCACAAAAAAATGACAAATAAAACTGCAGAGTTTGGTTAGAGCTCGCTACATAAGAATGAATGGCACTTTGTGCTAATCTGTGAGGTTTCTATGCTGTTGTGCTTTAAAATCAGGTTTTATTTTCTTCCTGCTTCCATTTGAGAAATGGCTTCATCCCTCTTTTCTTACTCTCTTCTGATTTCGCCATCTCTCGATCGCTCCATTTTTCATTTGTCTTGTTTTTCTCTCTGCTTTGCATATCACTACCTATGACCCTTCTTCTGTCTGTGATTTGCAGGCAGTCTGAGCGCATATTGAGAGCACTAGTGTAAATTATTGGTATGAGTCATACGGTGGCAAATTTAATAGCAGACATTCAGACTATTATTGTGAAAAGCTATGAATGGAGTTGTAAAATGAAAAGAAAAGAAATACATTTATTCATTTGGCAGATGGTTTATCCAAAGAAAGTGCATTCAAACTATATAGTTTTAATCATTATGTAATCCTTGGGAATTGAACCCATGACCTTTGTGTAGCTTTAGCTTTTGCTAGTCATTTATTCTCAGATGCAAAAAAAAATTATTTAGGGGTGTGTAACATTCACCATTGTCAGACCACAATACCTTTTCCTCCGTTCATCTTGAGTGTTGATCCTCCCCAAGCAAAGGATTTTCCTTTGAAGCTTGTGTTCAACAAGGGCACCTCACAATCTCTATTACCACTGGATTTGCACACGCTAACTCACCATCTATAACTTACATCAGACTGTCTTGTAGACTTGGATTACTCTGTTATAGACAAAAGTAAAAGGAACAGATTGCTTTGACCTTTGGATAAATGAACTCCGTTGTTATTATCTATAGGCGATGATGCCGTTGCCTGTCAAATGTATAGTTTAAAACATAAGGCTAGCTTTGTTCATCTAAGACAACAATTTCAAATGAAAACCATGGCAACAAACTTGACATGTCATTTTTCATATTTTAAAGCTTCGGGTGAATAATATTGTCAGTAAACACCATTTCAGTGCAGATTTACTGGAGATGAGGCCACACAAACGCCCTATTATTATTTCTACACCGGACAGGTGCAGCATCCAGTCTGGGCACAATTTTAAATTATAATCGGTTATAATTCATTTCTAATGTCTTTTATTGTGTCGCGTTGAGTCTGTCGCGTCCGGTGTGGACACGGTGTTAGAAACAATTTATTTAAAAAGAAGTAAAGTGGTAGACATTTAAAAGTAATTGTTGCCACACATAAAATTACTCATATTGTAATATAAAGGCCCTTTGGAAAACAGCTTTATGTCAATGTGTTGACATTTTCTGTTGAAACAGAAAGACATTACAAGAGACATCGAGTAGCCTCTCCCCTCTTTCAAATTACCAATCATGTTTTGTTGACTGAAAAGCCACATTTGACAGCTTGTCACAACCGCAGTTGTGTAAACAATGTAGTCTAATAGATTCCTGATTCGGATTTAATATGAAACAGTCTCTACAAAAAAACGGATGAAAACACGGAAAACAATGATGTTTGATGAATTCATTTATGTTGGTGTCTAGCACTTTTTTCTCATCAATTCTCGTAAGTGCTGTTCAAAATGTTGTATCAGTTTTCCATAGCACTTTAAAACACACAAAAAAAAATATTTTCATATTCTAGACAACATTTATTAATCTAGAGAGTATTTGTGATAAGAGGCTCAAGTGCAGTATGATGTAATCAAAAAGTCGTGTAAAACATCACGTTTTGTACCCTTATGTTTAAATGGTTTATTCTTATTTGTTGTGTTTTTCTTTTGTCATTTTCATTGGCTTTTTTGAAGCACGCGAGCTCATAGATGACCTTAAACGTTTCATTAAAAGCAACAAAACTTGACATACAATTGTGCTCGATGAGAGACATATCCTGCTGCAACCAAACGCGAGCGCACATCGTAATTCCCAACTCATAATTACGAACTTCCCAGAAGCTTGAACGAACATTAACCGGCGGTGTTTAGGACCCCACCGCAGTGTAACAAAAGGGAAATGTTTGATGGATTGTGAAGTTCATCCATGCTTTCTCTTCGGTTTGCAATGTTGCACGCGATAAGAGACGCAATTTAATTTCGTGCAATTGACTTAATAGTCTTCGTAACGCTGCTCGTCACGCAGAACGCGGAAGCTGCAGACAGCATGTGAACGTGCGGTGTTTTGGAGCGGTCGGTCGGGCATCTGTCAGCAGTGCGGAAGAGAGAGAGATAGAGTGGGATGGGGCAGAGACCATATATGCCACCAAACTGACTCACACGGGACTCAAACGATGCGGAGATAACGTCGCCAAATAAAGTCCAGAGATTCAACGAAACAACGGACAAAAACGTGCTCGATTCTCCAGACCCGATGAGCGATTTAAAGCACTGAAATCGATCGAGCCAGCTGTCAGACTCAGTTCCACGACACACAGAGATGATCTTTCACAGCTTGATATCTTTAGGAGAGTGAAACTTTCTTACACTAAAGTCTCAGTGGGTTGATTCAAAATGCGAAAGCTGTGATCGGACACGCGCCGGAGATTGTTGAACAAAAGACACGCGCCCAAGTTGCTATGTGAGTATCATATCAGCATTGTTTTGTTGGGGTTATATATAGTGACAGTGAGATCAAACACTATACAAGAAGACTGTTGCTATTATAACTATGCATCTGGTTACTTCAGCGTTGATAGAGGAAGGGGCGGTTTCTTATGGTCAGTTGCATTATATTCTTTATGAGTACCAAAGATGCCAAGGGCATGGAGGTGTATGCAGTATATAAATAATAAATGTTGTTATTTTTTTTTTAATTATTATATAATACTGGAAGAAATACGTGCAATTGACCTGTTGGATTGATATTGCACCAGATTGCCTTCCCTTCATGCTCAGTAAATCTAATCCCCAATGACTCTATTGATTCTACTGTGCTTGAAAGGATTTCACAGTATCCTCAGTCCTCAGCTAAACAGGAATGTTATGAAATAAAAGAATATGGTTAAGTGCAGCTGTACTTTACTGTTCAGAACAGTTATGTGCCTGGACTGAATGTAATCTAAACAATGGCATTCCCAGACCCTCCACTTGTCAATTAGGAAACTGTTCTTCAAATGTACACCACTTGGATGAATTTATCATGTCACGGTGGCCCGAGAGCTGGATGTGAGAGAATAATTACGACACTGTGTGTGTCTGTGTGTGTGTGTTAAATCTCTCGTGCGTTTCAGACCGTGTTATTAGAATGAGAGCAAGTAAATCAAACTTCTCTGGATACAGGCAGTGGTTTCGGGATTGCGAGTCCAGGCTGTGTCTTTGGTGTTTTAGATATGAATCCAGGCTTCCAGAACAGACTCTTGCGTGTCGTAGAAAAATAAAGAAATATGCAGAAAACTGAGTTACAGAATTTGTTGCAACATAAGCAATGCTGCATCATTTTATTGTAGTTGCAGCTTGAGTTCTGCTTACTAGGTTATCAGATATAAAGTGCATGTGAGATGAAACGCAGTTAAAACGTTGCGGCAAGATTGGCTCAACCAATAACGCAAATTTGGATTTCCAATGCCAGACAAGGGGAGAGTTTAGGGAAACCTATAGAATTATCCTTATTTTGCAGTGGTTATTTGAAAATTGGAAACAACACAATTTTTCCCTATTTGTTATTTATCTTTGTCTTTTTTATAGTATATCGTGTGTAGACTGATTGCCAAGGAGAAAAGACTCTGCTTTGGGTTAACTCTGATTCAGCAATCTAAGACACTGGAGAATTCTGTGGTGCTGCTCCTCCACACACACACACACACACACACACACACACACACACACACACACACACACACACAGAGAGTCGTCACCTCTGGTTTCTCTCCTGTGCTCATGGAGCTTGAGCGAGCGAAGCTTCAGTGTTACTACTGTCAGAGACATGAGAGACGTGAGAAAGTGAGAGAGAATCAGAGATAGCGGAGCGGGCCGGGGGCGCAGAGAGAGAGAGTCGATGAGAACCTTTGTTGTCCCCCTGTCAAATATTTGTGCAGGCGGGAGAGAGGCACTGAGGACTGGAGTGTAGAGTCGTGTTGAGTCTCTCAAGAAGTCTGATGAGAGAGTTGAAAAGACTAGAACAACCCTTCTTGAAGGGATAGTTCACCCAAAAATGAAAGTTCTGTCTTTATTTACTCGCCCTCAGATTGTTCCATATCTGGATAAATTACTTTGTTCTGCTAAACACAAAGGAAAATATTTGAAACAATATCAGGAAACAAACAATCTCCCCACGGGGGAGGAGATCTGTTTGATTTCTGACATTCTTATTCATTATGACAGCATTTTCATTTTTGGGTGAACTTTCATATTAATAACATATTAATGGTGTTTTATGATGGATATGTATCCACCTTATCTTTTAGCATAAATGTGAGCGCCGCCATCTTTGAGCTGTTTTTGTTTAAACTTCCGGTGTTCCACTATAGCAAATGACAGTCGTAATGCGATTGTGCTGTTTTGAGTGGTTAGTTATTATTTATTATAATGAATTAATGTGTGCAGTTAGAGGTTGCCATAATAGCCTGTACACAGCAAAAAATGTCTAGAAAACACCAGCTGAATCTGGATGCCGCGCAACCTATGATCTGCATCCATTATTCATTATTTTAGCCTACTGAATGCAGTTTCTCCTGGATAGTTTACATTGTTCAAAGTAGGGCTGGGCGATATATATCGCTGTTCACGCTAATTATACATGTCTAAATCGATTCTGAAATCGATTCGATGTTTTATGCACAGCTCTTCCGTGAACTACGGCTCTTTGATCAGTAATAAGTACTACTCGATCTTAAACCACTACGAGATTGAGTCGTTTATAACGTACATTTGAAAAAGCAACACTCGTCAAACATCATCACTATAAATATATTTTATTGTCATGAAAATACCTGAAAAGTTTTGAAGAACAGCGATAGAATATGACCACTGGCATTTCCTGGAACGATTGTTCTTCTTCTGTTCCCCATTTTCAGAGGTTTTGCACAAGAGCGCCCTGGCTTTCGGATGAGGTCATTGAGAAACTGAGAGCATAAGAATCACACAATATATCGCCCAGCCCTAGTTCAAAGGCAGGCATTTATGGTAAGAGTGACAATAAATGTAGACAAATATAATAATTTTTTATCATAGATAATATATTAACAAAACTAGCTCAGCTAAATAAATCGTATGCAAATAGTGGTGTAATAATATTAGCAGCAGTTTTAATAACTTTGCTCTGTATACTGTGGTAGGCTTTGTGAGACCAGTTTTATTGCACTTATGCTTTTTGTTATCCTTATTTTGTTCCAATTTCTTCCATTGTTTACCTCATTTGTAGATCTTCAGCTAAATGACTAAATGTAAATGTAGTTAAAATTTAGCTGTTAACATTTTTATATGTATTTAGCAGTTTAACTTAACAGGGTAAAGCAAACCTTCGTGCAAGGATCGCAGCTGCATGACTACAGTTACAGAACATTACATTTTCATTAATTTGGCAGACGCTTTTATCTGAATCACATTTAACATTTTGTAAACATGCTAAACAATACTGATAGCCTAGTTCACCGAGCCATGTTACTATGAGGATTAAAAATTAAATAAAACAAGGGAGAGAATGATCAACACAAAATCATTCTTATTTAATAGACAGTTATTGGTTAGTATGTTTTGAGTTGTTTTTTTTAAAATTGTGACGGATGCTGCAGATCGGTGGAGACCCACGATACAAGAGCATCCAGCCGTCTCCATTCTTCTTTTATTAGCTGTAAGGATCAGAAAAATGTTTGCTCCACTTTGACTGGGATTCACATCTGCTTTTAAAAACACAAATTTGTGGTCTATGTCATGTACAAATTTCGACCGACTTTCCCACTGTGCATACTATTATACGTACGTATCTGTGCTTTTATAGTTCATCAAAGACCCGTCAACTCTGAAAGTAAAAGCAAATTAATTGAATATAACCGCTATATAATACATCACGGTGTGAACAATATTAACCAGAGCTGTTTTAATGGAGTTTTGAGCCTGATCCTGCGATACCACTTCCATTGTTTTCCACTGGCCAGCTAATAAAACGGAAGTTTCAAGACAAAAAAGGAAGTACATCACATCATTTACTTCCACGTTAAAAAATTAGGTGGATACTTTATCGGTTATATTTTACAGGTAATGGATGATAAATTACTAACTTATCTTATTAATGTACCTAATTGGGTAAGATTTGGTATTCATAATCAGAATGTTAAGCCATAACGCATCAGGTTCTTGTATTTGGCCTTTGGTGTAATCAACCGTGTGCATTCATTTCTAGAAAAACATTGTTCGCAGTCGCATTGAATTTAAACAAGGTCGTGACAATCAACACGTCTGAGTTTTGTATAAACAAGTGGTGAGTGTGTGTGTGCACAGCAAAATCTATTGTTCCGGGGATGTCATTTTCTGATGAAAGGTGAGATTACTGTGCAATTGTGATCTGAATTGGTCTGCTTACAGACTCACTCCATGTGTTCTCTGTAATCCTTGACTTAATTCTATTGCTCACTGTTTGTGATCTCACATAAACACTGAGTCCTTTTGTCATCACTGGAATCTGCATCATATATTTTCAGTGATGCAGTTTGTAGACCAATAGCACCTCAACCCCAGTAATTCCACCATAAAAGTGCTGTAAGAACTGAATATTGACCAGGTTTTATCCATCATTGTTTCTCAGCATTACAGTGTACTGTGTATGACTAGCACATTAGAGTAGCAGGTTTTTACATTTACAGTAGAGCAAACAATATCAAGAAGCTGCATTAGGGTACGATCACACAGAACTCGCTTTTTCGCGTCGCGCTGCTCTTTTGATGACTCTTTGAAAAGAGCAGCGCGCAGCATTTTTTGTATGTTGCTAGATTACCCGAAAGAGCCACAACAAGTATCTACTCCATGTCTCCAGGCGTTCCGAGCATCTGTAAACTTCCGTTGCCACAAGGGAAGCCCTGCCTCTCCACTCATTCCATTGGACAATGGAAATAAGCGCACATGACGTCAAGCGCTTTTCTGCTCAGAGTTGAGTTTTTTTCAACTTCGGCCACTCGGAGCGCTCCGCCTGAAACGCGAAGCATAGCAGGCGACAGAAAGGCGCATAAGCAGCATGCAAAACGCTTCCTACCAACTGTAAACAGTTCAAAGGAGGCGTGTCTCACAGCAAAGACCCGTTCTGTCTGATCAGGCCCTTACTGGATTGAATAATAGTGTTTTATTAAAGTGATATTTCAATAATTCTCCCATCATTTACTCATCCTCAAAGCTGTATGACTTGCTTTCTTATGCAGAACACATAAGAAGATAATTTGAAGAATGTTGGTAACCGAACAATGGCGGTGGACACAAAACTAATACATTGTTCATTTACAAACATTCCTCAAAATAACTTATTTTGAGTTCTGCAGGAGGAAGAAAGCAATGCAGGTTTGAAATAACAAGATGGTGAGTACCCGATGACAGAATTTTTCGTTTTGGGGTAAACGGTCCCAATAATTAAATGTAAATATTTATTGCACCATAGTTTATATTGTTTCGCAAACAGCGTTCTTTCCTCATGCTGTCATAGAGCTTCAATTAATCCCCAGGCTCCTCTACGGAATAAGGGATTCCTGGAAACCCGAGGTGTGTTAGCGTGTATTTGACACTTGTCTGTGTTTCCCCTACACACATGAGAATAATCCAGTCCGCTAGGTCTTGTCGAAGACAGCGCTCTCACGCACATGCATCCAATGCGTCCGTGACTTCTTTATTTTCCTGTCGTCATTGACATGCCTGTGTGTACTGGAAAGATGAAGAGATATGTAAAACATGGGTGCTGCTTCTATTGAATTTTATTTCCTTACCTCTTCCCAGTTAAGAGCTAAGAGAATATGTACATCCCCCAAGCACTTGTTTGAAATCTCTCTGTAATTGGGCCTGTACAGCAGCGCTCGAGTCTCTTCAAACATGCAGTTGTCAGTTAGCTGTGAGATTGTATCTAAGGCTGTTGAAAAGGCCACAGATCTGGTTTGTGTTCCTGCCCCCCGCTTGGTGCTCATGCTTGCCGCCTCTGAGACTTTCTGTTTGCATAAATAATTCCCAGTGTCAAAGGGCACAATCATATTGTCTCTGTCTTAAATTTGACAGGTAAACGGAAAATCTATGTAGCTAAAAAGGTTATATCTGTATCTCTTAATATCAGTAATCAATTTGCTATTTAATGGCTTAAAAGATGATTTTTTTAATGACAAGGCCATCAAACAGTTACTGTTTTCAAGCATATTGAAATGATTTTTTGCAATGTTCAATATATATCTTAATATTGCTTTTCAACAAGAGTAGCCTGAGCTGAACTGTGTTTAAAACCAACGGGGCCTGATTTCTGTGATACAATCCTCATGTGAACCCTTTCATCTGAGCTCATTGGCAGTGTATTTTTGTCTGTGTGTGAAGTTCTAAACCCAGTTATCGGCACTACGCCCCACCAGTCGTGTCCCTGGGCTCTTCTGAGCATCCATTACAGAGAACGAGATAAAAAATGCATCAGAGGTCTGTGGAAACACTCGAGTTTTAACACATTCCTAATGATTATCCCTTAGCCTGAGGATTCCCCCAAATATTCATCATCATTACACATGCATGAGAGCGAGAGAGAGCGAGAGAGAGACTTTCAGTATGCTAATACGTTTTTTCCCTGTTTTATTTGATTTATGTGCTAAAATAATGTTTTAAAACCAGTATGGATCAAGCCAGATCAGTTTATGTGTGTAAAATCAATGTTAGAAATGCAAATAAACAGGAAAAAGAAGTCTTCAGGGAACGTCACTCAAGCGTGTTTGGGTTGTGGTTCTCTCTGCTCAGAAATTATGTTTTTATATGTCAAGTCTTTATACTGGTTTGATACTATTTTAAAGAGATGTTTATTTAAGCACAAGAACTATTTGTTTTAAAATGCAAAAAAATAACTCAAGTTGGCTCAATGCAACAGTAGTGATTTTAGCTGAATATATCTTTTAAATCAAGGGTTAATAGCAAACTGACAGCTTCGCTGCTCATTGATTGAAACATATCGACCTACAGATTGTAGGATTGTTGTTTTTGTTGTTGCTATGTTTATTGACAGGTGAGGCAGCGATAGGAGCAGATGGCTCTTGCCCGTGTCCCATTCCCATTGCTCAGTGCGAAAATCTGTCATTGGTTTATATCCAGTCCATAATGCTAATTTAGTCCCATGGTAAACTTCATTTTGCATGTGATCTAATGCGCATGCATTTAAGAACAGCAGAGCCATTTTTACTCTTATAGTTATTTTTTAATTTTAGACTAAAGCGCATGATCGAATCCTTCCAGTTTGAAATGACTGCAATTGCAGTATATCATTTTTCCATAAAGCTTTCCCATGTTTATTTTGACCTTTTTTTTGGAAATCGATGCGTAACTGATTTTTTTATTGTGCTGCTTGTTTAATCTTCATTAGAATTTAAGAGCTTTTGACAATTTATATAACAGCTGATGCTTGAAGGACCTCCTATTTAGCATCCCATTTGGTTTAAAGAGAAGATCAAATCAAAAAGAAGAGTCTGATCATGAGCTTCTCCGAAGGGATACTGTTGTAGCAGTGCCAGGTCTTCTCCTCCCCCTTTAATTATTAGTATAATGTTATAAATACATAATCCTATGTAATTCTATCAGAAGATGACAGAAGAAACAAGATATCTGTTTTTAGAATCTTATTAGGTTGTTTTTGAGTATTTTGTGTCAAAATTTAACACAGAAAAGAAAGTTAGGATCCTCTGTTTATGTCGGTTCCAGGAAGAACATTCTCCCTGCTAAATGAGATGAAAAAGAAAAACTTCTTCTTAAGTGCTCTGTACTCAAACCTATTAGAGCGGTCAGCGTTCGATGACTTTCATATGAGACGTCAGATTAAATCTTCTAAAATTGCCCTGATGCCCTTGCTGTGTGTACCCAGGCCAGGGGATATTGAGAGGGATATGTTTTCAAAGACCAATTAATTACTTCTCTAGAGACCACGGGTTTGGAAATAAACAACTCCCAAAGCCCTCAATCTAAAGACTAATTCTTACCTCAACAGATGATAGGAACTCGTATACACAATTTGTGGGAAATGTGTGGAGCAAAACAGACCCTTTCATTGAAGAAAGAAGCAAACCAGTTGAGATATCGGTTTAAAAGGGAATGTATTGGGTAAATTTATATTTTTGTGAATAATTAACCTGACTTTAATGTGTGTTTTTCCACACATAATTTGTTTAGGGTATTTTTTATATATATAAAATAAATATTTTCTTAAAGGAGTCATATGACATGGCTAAAACAAATATTAGGGTTTGTTTTATATGTAATGCAATGGGTATACACGATTTAAGCTTAAAAAACGCTGTATTTTCCATATACCGTTCATGTTTGTATCTCCTCTTTGCTCCGCATCTCTGAAACGCTTGGATTTTTAACAAAGTTCATTGCTTTGAAAAGCGAGGTTTGCTATGATTGGCCAGTTAACCAGTGCATAGTGATTGGTCGAATACTGCAAGCATGTGACAAAAAATGTAACGCCTCTTACCATATTTGGAACATCAGGCTCCAAAGCAATTGCACTGACTTGCATATACATTTGAGCGGTCTTAGTCAACTCATACCACAAACTGACGTGGATTTGTGGGGGTGGGGTTACATGAGGCGTTTCAGGCAGATCTATCATGAAAAAATCTATCAGGAATTACTCGTCCTCAAGTTGTTCTAAACCTGTGTACATTTATTTGTGCTGATGCACACAGAGGAAGATATTTGGAAGAATTTCAGCAACTTTCTGTTGAGCACAAAGGAAATCAAAAAGTTTTGGGGCGCCTTTGGTCAATGGTGCCTCAAAACTGTCAGTTGCTAACATTCTTTTACAAAACAGGCTTTCTGGCATAATCTTGTGTCCTTTTGTTAATCCAAGCACAAAAGAGAATTTAATACTGGTGCGCTGTCTGACAGCTTCTGACAGAGATTCACTGACGCAGCCTTTAGCCCACGACTGTATACACCAGACTGGAAACTAGAAGTTGTCTATCTTCACTGAACGCTTCAAAGCAACTGTTTCTAATCGCGCTTAAGTGGTTTTAAAGCCTGTATACGAATAAGAGCGAGATTATACAATGTAACGCTAGACAAAGGATGACAGCACAAACGGATGCTGTGTTAAATACGTTTAACGTATTAATCTGAAAGAATTAATATATAATAATTATAATGCATTAGTGTTGACGGCCCTTATTTTTAATTTATAATGTTGAATGACACTTTTTAATGAAGTGTTTCACTGTACAAAGTACAGTACATTCTTTCAGCAGTCACTTATAGGCCTCTAAAATAAAGTCACACAGTTTCGGAATAACAGTGGAGAAAGTAATGACATCATTGTAATTTTAGGTGCACTAAAGCACCGACCTGATTATTTATGAAGTGTTGACGCAGCTACTGTGACAACATGTTAATCAGTAACACATTACTGTTGAGGATCAGATAACTTTTATCTAACTTTTGAAGGCAGTCACTGCCACCGTCCGATGCACATCTACAGTAAAAAATGAGAACATAAAAATAAGTATCAGAGCTCAGTTAGTCGTGAAAAGCATTTTCTCTTTTCTTTTATGCTGGTCAGTGTGTGTATCATTGACTTACTTGAAGGTGGTTAGAGTTGAGTCGAGTATAGGCTGACAGAATCTGTCAATTATTAACTCACTGAAAGTTATCCGTTTTATTGATAATCATATCTGTATGTGGTATACTGTATGAACAATCGTACAGGGCTTTGATGATTTATCTTTAAATGATCATGAACTCCTTTCTGCTAGTTAGTTTGAGTTAGTTTCTGTGTATTTGGCCAAATCTTACACATGCTTTCTTTTTTATATTGCCTTTAAACAATTTTCACACACAATTCATAAAACAATAGCCATTTTCTCACAACAATAAACTCATTCTCAGAACAATACACTAACTTGTACAAACCCCTCACAAAACCTCCTCATTTTGCAAAGGTTAAACCATGTTCTCTTTCAGAAAACACAAACGCATAATATAATGAACTGAAGTGTCAAGATGTAAACTCAAATAGCACACATTTATCCATCAGTAAACATTGAGTAGCAAAACTGATGACACACCAATCAGAATCTCAGGATCATATCAATAGGAGCTTATCCTAGAATCATCTACAGGGCTTTATGCTACTTACTGTAAACATACAGTTCAGTACAGTACACACTTTATATGAGAGAGATTTCACTGTTCTGTATCCAGTAAACTGCAGCATGTGTTCACCCTCACATTTATTAAGTTTATCAGTATATCAGTATCAGAAGTCTTTTTTTTGTTGCATTTTGCTCTTTCTGCACTCTTTTAGGTTGTATAATGTTATAGACACTGAGCTGTCAAACGACTCTACTAAAACCGCTCATTGGGATTCAAGAATAAAGTGTTTTGAATTGATCTCATCAGTGTCTAAGACTAGTGTAAGTGTTTCAGAGGGCCCGTGTGTCATATTTGGGGGGAAAAGTTTGCCTTTTCAGCAAGTTTTCTTGGTTTGAGTCGAGAGCTTCATTTTGACCTGAAAATAGGATGTTGATGGAATTGGGAGAGAAGTTACGGGTTTGTGAGCCATCATTTCAAGAAATGTGTTTAAGCAATGGAAAATAACTGTAATGCACAGTCTGTGTAACAAGCAATGGTAACATTGTGTATTGTATAATGTGACATAAAACTTAAAAACTAAAGAGAATAATAAAAATGAAACTCATAAATGTTCACCATCAGAACTTTTAGAGCTTTTATATTACACGAAACAGGCTGATTTACTATTAAACTAGACATTTATTCAACCTGTACCCTTGTGGTCATTTTATTGCTCTTCTAGCGTTGGCATTTCTTTTTGCACAATATTACTCTGTCTGGATTAAAATAATGATTAAAGTGCTGTGTCAGGCTGTTTTAGGATATCTACGAGACAGGCATACCTTTACAATGAATGACTTTATTGATAATAGCCTTTTTCTAATGTCATTTTGTTAATTACATTTTCTAGGAGTAGAAAATGTAATATTTTGTACTTTGCTAATTAAACCTGCTCGCTCAGGTTCTGGACCTCATTTAAAAACATGACAAATGTATGTAAATCAGACACTGGCAAGAACTAATATGGTGATAAGAAATGAGCTATTAAAACAGAT
This sequence comes from Triplophysa dalaica, assembly GCF_015846415.1. Taxonomy (NCBI): domain Eukaryota; kingdom Metazoa; phylum Chordata; class Actinopteri; order Cypriniformes; family Nemacheilidae; genus Triplophysa; species Triplophysa dalaica. Next base: position 19,849,901 of record NC_079545.1, read on the forward strand.
TGGAGTCCCATCTGCATGGATCGCCTGTTTTACCCGACTGCTGGATACTGAGAACACAAGACTGGTTACAGTTTTATCCTGAAGCTGCTCTCACTTTGCAGAGACCATTTTCCTAGTAAAGTTTTAAAAGATTTAAGATCATTTTGATTCCATATTGTGTACTCATAACTATATGATTAGTACAGCTGCCTTTGACTTTTTTATATTTACCATATGCGTGTAGTGCTTTTTCTGCACATCCATTCATGTTTCAGATTATGAAAAGGCTTTCTGGAACACTTGCTTCTGATTGGTCAAGTATTCTTTTATAATTACATTTTATAATAAACCAATTTCCCTGGCCACCAATTCGCTGCATAGTTTTTCTTCACATTCTCTTTGTTTGCATGTTATAAAATAAAATCTATTTCAACATACTTGAAAGATTAACGGACATGGGTGGATTCGATTGGTTCATTTGTTAAATAGTCATTAAAAAGATAACTGTACTGTGTATTACCTATTAATGTTGTTTCGTGTATTTCATGACATTTATTTCTGTGCTTTTCTGTCTGATTTCATTGCAGTGGAACGGTGTTTAAGTCTGTCGTGTTTGTGTCTCTTAATATGGCAATAGCAACATATTTGGCTTCTGACATGATGACCTTTCACCTCACAAAGTGTTAGACAGGACGCTGTCACTTCACCATAAAAAACGGTCTTTCTAGTAAACCGCTGCCCCATGGGTGATGGTAAACTGTCAGGTTATGCTTACAGTATACATACAGAGGGCATTAAATTAAAAGCAGACTTTATCAATATCAGCCAATGCTCTTCCAGTTGTGATTATTGGTAAAGCAATGATGATTCTGATATGTAATCATATCAAAGCAATAACATTTTGTTAAGCTTAAACATATATTATGCTGATATTCAGTGGAACAGCTCAGCCCTGCGCATTTAATACCCCTGTGAGAGTAATAAACATTAAAAGCAACATAGCCTGAAAGATCTAAACGCTTAAGTAAAATGTAAGCGGTACATCAGTGTTGCATTATACTGTATTTATGGCCTGGTTTCCAACCAGCATTGTTATCTGTGTAGCACATAAAAACAACTATAATCCTCAAAGCAGAATAAATCGGAGAAATAGAGCTAACTGCAGATTAACCAGAGGTTAAAGAGAGGCTTTCTTAAATGGGCCATACTCAAATGCATGCCTATATTTAGAAAATTAAAAAAAATCCAAATAAAAAGGTTCCCTTTTGAATGATTTGCTAATTCAATATGTATCTTTGGACCTGACAGCATTCTCTCAGTACATTACGATTATCTAAAGAGCAAAATTCATGTCACAACCCCCTAACCCCTCATTTACAGTACACGCGTGTGCGGTGCGTTACGGCTCCGATGTGTCTACCAGAACTCATCACAGTCATTCTAGTCAATGCTTGTGTTTTTTTTGTTAAAGTGTAGTAAAACCATGGTTAATTTTCGTAAGGGAACAAAGCATGACTCATAGCAATGAATACAACAATATACCAGACAATCATAACCATAACTTTCTTATTATAATAATACCCGAAAATCATGAAAAAACACGAAAAAAAGGAAAACTATGTCGGACAGGCAAATCACGTGGTCTCGCTCATTCAGCCACTTCGCCTTTGAGACGCTCATGGTGCACATTGGGACGCATTGAGGATGGAACAAAACCTCGCCGTAAGGAGTTGTGAATGAGAATGAGCGGGAAAACGATTTACTGCCCTTATGGGAAGGCAATACAAGACACCACTGGTTTGCTGAACGCAGGGATCTTGATGGGGTGTAGGAGTGCAGGAGGGTGTGAAAGTAAGACGGTGCAGATCCAGTGATAGTTGGGTAGGCAAGTATTAGTGACTTGAATCCGATACAGGCTTCGACCGGTAGCCAGTGGAGAGAGATGAAAAGGGTTGTCACATGAGCCCTTTTAGGCTGTTGGGAGACAAGGCATGCTGGTGCGTTCTGAACCAGCTGGAGTAGTTTGATAGCCTTTGCAGGAAGACCAGCAAGGAGAGCATCGCAGTAGTCCAACCTTGAGATTTCCAGGGCCTGGACAAGGAGTTGAGCCGCATGCTCAGTTAGATAGGGTCTAAGCTTTCTAATGTTGAATAAGGCATATCGGCATGACAGCGTTGTCTTTGCAATGTGATTATTAAAGGACAGCTGTTCATTAAATATGACTCCGAGGTTCCTGGCTGTTTTGGAAGGAGTGATTGTGGTATTGCCAAGATAGATAGTGAGATCGTGTTGCACCTACTGGGGTGTGCCGGAAAACAAGTAGTTCAGTCTTGGCAGGGTTCAGCTGGAGGTGATGTGCTTTCATCCAAGCTGAGATGTCCTCGAGGCAGGCTGTGATGCAAGCTGCTACAGGGGTATCATGTGGGTGAAACGAGATATAGATCTGGGTGTCCTGAGCATAACAATGATACGAGAAGCCATGTACCCGTATGATGGGTCCCAAGAATGTCGTGTAGATGGAAAAAAGCAGCGGTCCGAGCACTGATCCCTGAGGGACCCTAGTGATCATGTGGTGAGCAGTGCACAGCGAGCCCCTTCATGACACCTTGAAGGATCTGCTGGAGAGGTCGGATTTGAGCCAGCGGAGAGGAGAGCTTGAGATTCCTATCGATGACAGGGTTGCTAGCAGTATCTGGTGATTGACAGTGTCAAACGCTGCAGATAGGTCTAGCAGAATCAGGACCGAGGATTTAGATTCTGCCTTGGCTAGCCGCAGTGCCTCTGTCACCGATTGCAATGCAGTCTCAGTGGAGTTGTTTGTTTTGAAGCCAGACTGCTTGTCATCCAGTAGTTTGTTCTGGGAAAGGTAGGAAGACACCTGGTTAAAAGCTGCCCTTTCCAGTATTTTTGCAATAAATGGAAGGAGAGAGACAGGTCTGTAACTGTTGGGAGTAGAGGGGTCCAATGCAGGTTTCTTCAGTAGGGGTGTGACAAGGGTTTGAATTCGGCTGGAAAAGTACCGGTGAGCAGGGAGGTGTTGATGATGTGTGTTAGTGCAGGTGTTAGTGTGCTGGATATGGCCTAAAGGATATGGGAGGGGATTGGGTCAAGGGGACAGATGGTGGGGTGGCTGGAGAGAGGTCTGGTGACTTTTACGTATGTAGATGAGATCCAGCTGGTTTCCTGATCTGTGAGTACAGGCTGTGACGAGGCACGTGAAGTCAAACGAGGCGGTGAGGGTGTGGAAGTCAGAAGCATAGGGTTTCTCCAGGTGGATGTTGAAGTCCCCAAAGACTACAAGAGGGCCGACATCCTCCGGGAATGATGACAGCAGCACATCAAACTCTTCAATGAAGTTGTGAAGAGGACCGGGGGGCGGTAAACTACAACAACGCTGAGCTGAGTGGGAAAAGTGATATTAACAGCATGGTATTCAAATGGGTAGTTGTTACATAGGGAAGATAGTGTGGAATATTTCCAATTATTGTTGATAAGCAAACCTGTGGCTCCTACTCTTCTGGTTTGGCGGGGAGAGTGAGAGGTGTAGCTTGTGAAAAAAGCAGCGGGTGTGGCTGAGGACCTAGAATGTGAATGTCAGACTGGCAGGCAAACGCATGAATGAAGTCAGTCTTGTTCACAGCTGACTGGCAGTTCCAGAGAGCAACGAAGGGGAGGTGTGAATGGGATGCACGTGAGAGTAAGCACGTCGTGCCTTGCTTCTTGGGTGAGAGAGCTGTCTGCGGTGGAGAACAGGAATAAACTTGAAACACATGATGTAAGTATACAATTAAGTGAACGCAAAGGTATGTTAAATGTACTTATGTGCCTTGCCGGTGTCTTTGCTCGGTGGAGTCGCGCAGGTAGAGTCGCAGGTCTTTACTCTCGTCGGTCTTCACACGTCAGGCTGAACAACGAGCGGCTAATGGCAAAACTTAATTTGACTTCAATACCAACGGAACAAAAAGGCTAACAACTTAGCAATCAGTCAACGAATAATTAAATAGACATGCTCAATTTTTTAACTAACAACAGGGAACAGTCCAGTTCAACGGTCCAGTTCAACAGTTAAAACCAAGGTAACAGGGTAAATAGCAGACTCACGCACAACCGCAGCCTTGTGATGACAATTTGCTTTTCCTAAATTACCAGAGTAAGCGGTCAGTTTAAATGCTCTTAGGGTCGCTGGAAGTAGAACAGGCTGATTCATATTATATCAGTTCTGTCATTTAACATCTCAAGTCAAATAATAAACTCGGCATTCTACTTCAAAATTGCTCTTTATCCTTTATATTTCTACACAGGGTGTTAAAATGTCTTCTATCACCACAGAAAGGTTTGTTGGCTGTGCATATCAGTTCTTTAATCAGGCCTGTAGTTACACACACAACCATCATTTGTTCAAATTAAGATGGTCAATATTGACAACAGTAAGCAATACTTTGACTAAATAAATGACTGACTTTAACATGACTAAACCTCGCCCACATAGATCTTATCCAGGCTCGTTTGAATGATAGCTGTCCAAACACAGGTCTGTCTTTCACGTCTCGCCCACACTGTCTAGCTTTTGAGATTTGAGGATCTTAATCCTCTGCGGTCCATCTTCAGTCTCCAAAGCACTGGTCTCCTCATTAAAATGTCTTTTGCATCAGCAACAGGCGAGTTTTCGTAAAGCTCAGATGATTGTATTATGGTTGTCATGGCCTTCTTACTTTGCTTGTTGTTATTTCACTGTATGCCAGGCAAGAGAGAACATGATTATTTATTGTCTCTGAATATTTTTAAGTTATGTGAAGGCTTTGTGTTCAGCTGCTTGAAGACTTAATAATGCAGGAAGAGCTGTGTGAGTAGAAAATCAGCCCTCCTCTGCTCTTCTCTGCTCTGCTCACATACAGTAGGGTGAGGTCTAGACTCTCTTTGGGACAAGCATGGATTTTGACCATTCATCATTTATGAATGATGATTACCAGCAGCTAAATATAGCTCTCTGTGTGTGTGTTTATTTTCTTACTAATGGATCCTCATGGTCTCCAGAGCATTTACGCTGGGATGCTCCCGTATCCTGTTCCCCATGGTGTGGTTAATCTGTTCAAGTGTGTGGGTGTAATGTTGGTCTATGAAATAATTTGATCAAAATAATTTGATGATAAAAAGGTGCGGATTAGAAATTGTTATGCGAGTCCTCTGTCTGGTCCAAAAAAAAACAGAGCTCTTCCCCATGCCTAACCTACAACGTGTGCCGCCTAGTATTGTCACGATACCAAATTTTTGGCTTCGATACCAATACTAAATCGATATCAAGCAAAAAGAACATACAGGAAGTAATTAAACAAATATACAAATCTAGTTGTTTATTCATAATAGTTAATTGACAAATGTTACCCGAATACAACTGTTAATATTATAAATTGAATGATTACCAATTATTAGTTCATGTTAGCTAACTCATTTTTAGAAATGGAACCTAGTTTTTAAGCGTTATCAATGCTGGTAAAGTTGGCCTGTCACAAAATAAATCATTAAGCATAATTCAGGCTATTGTTATCATACACATACGCTACCTGTCACTTTTGAAGTTCTTTAAACAGGTCGGGATGTTGATGAAATGCTTTGCAAAAGCTGATCATTTTGGCACTTTTGGTCTGCAGATTTTGCAAAGACGGACTTCGTCTGCTCTTTGGCGGACGCTGTATCCCAGTTATAATACCCTTTGCGCATCTGCTTCACTGACAAGCCGTGAATAGACGGAAAATGCAATTATGTTTGGCGCCATGACTTTCATTTCATCGCAACCCCGAAATCTTAAGCTCAAATATAAGGAAAGAAAGTTGTACACGTCCACTGACGAATGTCGCAAATGGACGCATTTCAGGATGTGTTGTCTCTGAAACCCGCGTCATTGAAGTACCGGTACCAAATAAATCAGAAATTGATACTGTTTTAACAGAAGGGTATTGCGCTACTTTTCTAGTACCGGTATATTGTGCAACACTAATGCCGCCTATGACCTATCCAGAAATCAACCTGGAGGTCTTAATGGATCATGACAGTTTAGAGAGGGATATACCCTGGTCGTCCCATAGAAGGAATGCTGGTCCTCTTCTTCCTCCCAAAAGGGCTGGGCCATGTTTCCTTCCATGCAAAGCCAAATCCCACATCCGACCGTATGAGTAAATGAAAAATGCTTCCTCTCTCTCATAATCTCAAATTCACTAGCTGGGGGTTAGTGAGGCAGATAGAAGCCATATCACAGGATTTGGATAGAATCGCATCGGCTTCCTCTTGTTCTCAATATGCGGTCAAGGATATTAGTCTTTGATTTTTTTTACAGTCTGTCCCTTGCTGTATGATAGTGATTTTACTTTCGTATACAGTCATTGATATAGATCTTATTCCCCCTGAGTCTATACAGACAAGATAATCCGTGTTAATCAATTAAAGTGACCCGGATTATAGCCTGACACGCTCAAACCTGACACTTTACACAGTATTTCACTTGAGAAAGTGTATGTTTGCAAGATCCAGCCATAATCTGTGTTACATGCTGGAATTAAGCTTTGACATTTGACTTCTGATATGCAATTTGAACACATTTGTTCTGTGTTTTTTTACACATGCTGTTCTGTCTTTGTAATTGAAATGCCCTCTTTAACTTGTTGAAAGTGTAGTAATCTGGTTATGTGGATTAAAATGCATTTGTGTGGTTTCAATGTGTCCACACCGCTTATTTAACTTTAAGTGTCCTATGAGCAAAGATCTCGATCTTGATCCTGGAGCGTGTAATCCAATTTGACCTCTGACTTCAGATGATAATATGAATTTAATTCTTCATGGTTCATTTCAGCTTTAATGACACTAATGTAGCAAGTAATGAACATGTACTGTAAGCAGACTGTCCATTTCATGATAAAAAAGGAACTTCAGTAGCACATTTTGAAAGTCTCTCATCCCTTTTTTTGAGAAGTAGGCCAACAGTCTTGTGTACTTATATGTTGATTTGGATCACGCAATCGAACTTTATGGGTAAATATCCAGGTAAACCTCACAGGACTGTATATTAACCATTAAATAAAGGCTTTATTGGTTGTGCATGCTTGAGGTTTTAGGCAAAATGAGATGCTGAGTGGCGTCAAGAATGAGAAGAGTGCGGGGGGTTACATGTTTGTTTTGTGACTGTAGAATGAATGTCCCCTGCCTGCTTGTGTGTGTGGTTTGAAATGGATCCTTCTTAAGGGCTTAATGGCTGTAATATAGAGCTGGTGTTGATTTAGAGCTGTTGTCAACTAGCAAGTGAATGATGAAAGGCCTGCGCTCTTCCTTTGTCCTGTGTCTAAAATCTGTTTTCCATCATCTATGTTTTTTTATAAAAAATTATAGAATGGGTTTTTCTAATGATAATCATCCCTAATAATCATTGATGTCGTCTGTATTATCATCTTTACATGCTTAGAAAGTATATTGTTGTAATAGCACATGAGCCGCACAGATGAGAGTTATGGGGAGACGGAAGGAGACAGGATGATCAACATGTATTTTATAACTTTTAATTTCTTCCTCTTGATTTATTTATTGTTTTTAGCAACATCAAAAACCCTGCTGTGTAAAGACGGCATGTCAAGTTAAAAAGTATGTTAGTTTGTAAAAAGCAATCTGAGTCCCCTGTGTTTTTCTCATCTTTGTCACTAACTTCCTTCCGCCAGTTTAGCCTCACCCACTTTCTCTATCACCGTCTCTTGCTCCCTCTCTCTCACATTTTGTCAGCTCTTAGTTTGGGATTATCTGTGATTATGAATCACTCTGATCGCATCCACTTTACAGGCCCCCTAATCTAGCCCTTTTACTAAATGTAATATAAATCTTAGGACCGAATGTGCACTTTCAACAAGTTGGTATGATTTATTAGGGTCTTCATGAAATGTCTGGAACATCTTTTGCTTAAAAACACTCAATGGCTGTGTAAACTAAACCCTTCTAGCCTCGACAAAAACAGCTTTATTCTCAGCAACCCTTTTTGATGCAGGTCTCTTTAAGGAGTTACACCGCACTTGTCAACACAACACACGTGTAGTACTGCCATGGCAATGGTTTAGCTAAATTATGTTTCCTGAATTCCTCTGCGGTTAGTTTCGTTTTAAACATCTCAAATCATTCGTCGGAAGACAAAAAATCTGTCACAGCTAGGGTTGTGTGATAAACCGGTTCTGGAAATTAACCGGTACATGTTAGATTTAAATCGATTCAATACCAGAATTTTGCTTGCAGAACCGGCAACATAGAAGAACAAGATGAATCTCTCTACAATATTTTGATCATTTAAACTGAGACACTTTGAGTGATTTATTACAAATTTGGCTCTACTTTTGCTGAGAGATCTTTAGCTTGTTTTAATGTGTAACGTATGTATTCTACATGCTGCGATGCGTCTGTACATCCCCATTCACCGGCATAAATCGCATATATAACTTTATCTCTGTTCCAGACATCTCAGTTAGCCTAATAATCATCACAGGGTTCTCTTTCGCTTCTTGTATATGTTCTTACACTGTCGAAAACACACGCTTTGTATTGAGCCAACACTAGTCACAGCAAACAGCTCTCATGTTGAGCGTGTATTCTTGCCTAAAATCCACGGAATGGGCACCTGCAGATCTCAGCGAAATTATGTGGATTTTTGCGCTTGTCGTTGACAAGTTATAATGTTACACACACAACATGAGAGCATAACTAGTATGCTATGACAGAATTTTCAGCCTAATGGACGAATGATTTGAGACGTTTAAAATTAAACTAACCGCAGTGTATGCCCCTGTTCATTAGCAAAACAAACAGCTTGGCAGAGATGAACATATTAATACACATAATGTATTAACATATATACAGCCAAACTCCAAGTGCCCATTTGCCAAATAACATAAAAATATAGAGTAAGTTTAACACTGGCTTTGAATGTTCTATTTAGCCCGGGACTGACTTAGCTCCCTTAGCTATCATATGCTAACGTTATCCTCCTTTATATACGGTACATGTACGTCAATTCAGACTGTTGATAAATAATACTCACCTCAGCAGCTTGGCCTCGTTCAGTTGGTCTGGATCCCTCTTGAGGAATAACTTTGAAGCTAATCCTGCTTGTACTCTCCCAGGTTGATAAAGCACTCCGGCTTGGAGTGATTCATGCAAACAAGCAGGTTTTTACTTATGGTTTCTGGTGGATTTCCTCTAAAAATAAAATAAATCCTGTCTCTTCAGAGGTTAAGACTCTTTGCAGCGACTACATTGCATGTTGTCCACGAACTTCAGCCATGGCGTCATGTACCCCACTGTCGCTTGTGAAAACAACAATGGCGGCAGCGCTGTGGGTAGACTTGTGTAGATTAAGGGTGCAGTAATATAATAATTAGAGAACAAACGTTTGCGTTATATCTTTAAATTTCTTATTCGTGAAAGTTAACATCAGTTAACACATCACTTCTATAAAAACTGAAAACATGCTCTCTATGTGTCAGGGCTGACACGGAGGAGGATGAATGGAGATGCAAAAGGTATAATCCAATAAGGTTTAATGAAGATGAGTCCAAAACAAACACGGGAGCAAGAGAACAGGGAAGACAAAACCAGCGTCCTGGATGATACTTCCAGCTCTGGGACTCTGTAGGGCGGCGGCCGTTCGGGAGGCCTGGAAGGCGCCGGCCGTTCTGGAGGCCTGGAGGGCGCCGGCCGTTCTGGAGGGCGCCGGCCGTTCTGGAGGCCTCGAGGGCGCCGGCCGTTCTGGAGGCCTCGAGGGCGCCGGCCGTTCTGGAGGCCTCGAGGGCGCCGGCCGTTCTGGAGGCTTGGAGGGCGGTCTGACCAATCCGGCCATCCCACATATATAGCTCCCCCCCAAAAAAATATTTGGGCCTAGTCCGGGAGTATACAGGGAGACCAGATAGGAGTGGCTGGGCAGCGGGCTCTGGCGGCTGGGCAGCGGGCTCTGGCGGCTGGGCAGCGGGCTCTGGCGGCTGGGCAGCGGGCTCTGGCGGCTGGGCAGCGGGCTCTGGCGGCTGGGCAGCGGGCTCTGGCGGCTGGGCAGCGGGCTCTGGCGGCTGGGCAGCGGGCTCTGGCGGCTGGGCAGCGGGCTCTGGCGGCTGGGCAGCGGGCTCTGGCGGCTGGGCAGCGGGCTCTGGCGGCTGGGCAGCGGGCTCTGGCGGCTGGGCAGCGGGCTCTGGCGGCTGGGCAGCGGGCTCTGGCGGCTGGGCAGCGGGCTCTGGCGGCTGGGCAGGCACGGCTGGAGAGGCTCCGGAAGGCCGTGCGGGAACGGCTGGAGAGGCTCCGGGAGGCCGTGCGGGAACGGCTGGAGAGGCTCCGGGAGGCCGTGCGGGAACGGCTGGAGAGGCTCCGGGAGGCCGTGCGGGAACGGCTGGAGAGGCTCCGGGAGGCCGTGCCGGAACGGCTGGAGAGGCTCCGGAAGGCCGTGCGGGAACGGCTGGAGAGGCTCCGGAAAGCCGGACGGGACCGGCTGGAGAGATCTCGGAAAGTCCTTATCAGTCACCCCGACGCAGAACTCGGAGCCGATTGCTTGGAGGACTCGATTTACGAAGTCTTCCAGCCGGTACTCATCTGCATCGGGAAGCATGACGAGGACGAGCAGAATATCATCCAGACCGGTCAAAAATGCCAGGTTTAGAGCTTGATCGCTCCAACTCACCCGACAGCACACGTCAACAAACTCCTCCACGTAGTTCTCCAGAGGCCGTCCGTCCTGCCTCAAGTCCCTGAGGATGGCCTCTGGAGAAAAGGTATAGCAATCCATGTTTAGCGGTAGGTTATTCTGTCAGGGCTGACACGGAGGAGGATGAATGGAGATGCAAAAGGTATAATCCAATAAGGTTTAATGAAGATGAGTCCAAAACAAACACGGGAGCAAGAGAACAGGGAAGACAAAACCAGCTTGATAATCCATTGACATAAATAATAACCGACCAAGAACAGAGGGAGACACAGGGCTTAAATACAAAAGGAAGACACTCAGGGAAAAACAGAATCAGGTGTGGGACTAATTAACAATGATGAAACACAAGTGGAAACTAATGAACTAATAATGAGATTAACAACGGGAGGAAAAAAACAAACAAAACATACAACAAACGTCACACTATGAGTGAATGCACAAACGTATTATGTCTTTATTGTGTGCACATTGTTTTATAAGTGACAATGTGATGACTTGTTCTTTTAACAACAGCTAGTGTTTATGAGAAGATTTTACAGAAATTTGAGCTTACCTGGTCGTTGTTTAGGTACGTTAACCTGATGCGCCTTCGCCAACACATTTGACTAGGCTGTAATCACTTTTACTGTATCTCTTCAACTGTCTGTACCATCTTTTTTTCTGAAAATATTGACACATTGCACACTATGATAGTACATTGTATTAGAATATAACATGAAAAAGAAGTGTGAAAACATACTATTTTTGCAACAGGCTTTAAAGGGTAAACCTCGTTAAGCGTTTAAGAAAGACATCCGGCTCGGCTTATCCCAACCACAGATTCAGGTTTAAAAGCCACTTTTATCTCTGTTTCTCTGTCAATACTCTCATTTTCCACCTTCGTGAACTCTAAACTTTTACTAGACAATGGTCAACACACCATGGTTTGAACAATTTGAACAATCAAAAACAATGCAAAACATAGGTATTTAGAATTTTAGTAATTTGAATTGTTTTGGAGAAAATCCCATGCTTCACTCCATCTGCCCATGTGCAAACTACCAATTGATTATAAATACCACAAAGACATATTAACAACATTAAAAACTTGATTTTCACCACAGGGGGACTTTAATAATTTGTTTTCTGATATTGCAAATATAAGTCATATTAGTGATTGCCCACCCAAGTCCACCTAAATCAGTATATTATCCGTTCAAGTAGGTTGATGATATGATCAGTGTTTGTGTGTGTTTGTGTGTCTGTGTGTGTGTGTTTATGATCTGTAAATGGAACTGTTTAATTTACCAAATGCTCACATAGTTCACTTCATGTTTCAGATAGGCTTTTAAGTAGATACTAGAGAGGCACTGGTCCATTTGCTAGCAGGGATATTGAGGCCGTCATGTACGGTGATGTATAATATATGTGTGTGATACAGAAGTTCTATATTTTTTCTTTATTCTGTTTTCTTTGTTGTCTTTATGATATTCATTAGGACCAGTATTTCTTTCTCTGCCTCTGTGTTTGCAGCTGATATGTTCAGTTCTTTCTTTCATCTCTCCGAAGCTTTTCTCTCTGAGAATTGTCTTCATTTGGCTCTTTGTCCCTTCTGGCTTCTCTCTTTCCCACTTGAATGTGTTGGCAAATACAGCTTTGATACTGTTCCATCGCTGACTTGAAAGGGTTTTAATGGCACCGCATCGTGTTTGAAATGAAGAATCATGGCATAAAATGACATGCCAGGCTCAAGGGCATCATGACTTGTCAGGCGTTCTACAATTCAAGCTTAGTTGACATAATTCTATGCTTCTCTGTGCTCTTTGCAAGCAAAATATGCAAGCATGTTTTCTGGAGAAGCAGCTAAGTTGTCTTGGGCGGTTCCTTCCTTTACACGCAAAGTACTTGACTTTTTCGTAAGTGGCCTCTTCGTCTGCGCTGGATCCTTGGAGGATGAACTGCGTTTTCCTGTAGCACTTATAACTGAACCTCAGAATGGACAATAGCGCAGTTCAAACTGAAAACAAGACGTTTGCTGTTGCGTGTGATTTGCATAATTTAGTGAAATACACATGCAAAAGTAATTTCATTATTCATTTATGGTTATTATCTCTTATACCGTCACCCTTTACACCCTTTTTGATTAGATCTAGATATGTCTGGATCGGCCCGGAAGGGCTCCTTCTAAAGCGAGCTGGAGCATATTAAACACATACTGTAATCTGTGTTGTTGTTCCTCCATGTGTGAAATCCCATTTGTATTCATCTGCATGAACATCGGCCGTGTCCTCAATCACTGTACGCTCCAGCAGTTTAAAGCCTGTCAATATCCATCACATCAACACTCGCACTCTCCCTCACTGCTTACCAGCGATGCGCCTTTATGGACTCTTCAGATATTAAAACAGTACACTTGTGATGTAGATGTGTGACTTTATTAGACATAGTTGGGTGCACTTTGAGTTTAATCACTTTGATATCGAGGAGCCATACTGTCTTAACACACTTTAGAATGTAAGGGTTAAGGTGACGGGAAGGGTAGTTTGAATAAAGACATTTAGGTTTGAATGTAAAGCTTGGAAGTCATTGGTTCTGTGTATTGGAGTGTAAGGGATAGTTCTCCCAAAAATAAAAATAAATCTGACTTGCACATTGACTTGCATTGGGTTTGTGTCCATACAATAGAAGTGAATGTGTACTTCCATTCTTTGGTTATTCTTTTGTGTTCTGCAGGCGAAAGAAAGTCATACAGGTTTCCAATGACAAGAGGATAAGTAAATGATGCCAGTATTTATTTAGATTTGTAATCTGTAACTAACAAATAATTCGTAACTTTAGCCTTTATAGGGGTGTCTCTGTTTTAAACATAAAATTGCAGGTTTGTTTGCGTATTTATCTTGAGGCTGAAGTCAAATGACGTCACTGTCTTATACTGCGAAATCGTATCAGATTAAAGTACTTTTTTTTAAAACAAAATTTCTTTTAGGTTTGCACTTCAATGTTTACTTGGTTGTATTTACTTTTACCTGGTCTTGTTTTCTTCATGATTTTTAAAGATGGGGCTTGAGTATGACAACAAGATTTCGTTGTTACAGTCAACACCAAAATCCTCACCCTTATGTTATCCCAAACTTGTCTTTCTTTCTTCCGCAGAACACAAAAGGAGATATTTTATAGAACTTTGATGACCAAACTACATTTATCCTCATTGACCTCCTTTGCATTGACAGAAAACCACTGAGACATTTCTCAAAATATCTTCTTTTGTGTTCCACAGAACAAAGAGTCACATATACAGGTTTAGATATATCCTTTCAAACCCATTTATTACACGATCCTAACTATGCATAATAACATAGTTTCTATGTTTGCATTTAGCCTTGTTTGATGTCTGGCTTAGAACCCTTATTTGTGTCACGAGCTGTCAGTGTTGATCCTCTGTATTAGACATAGATTTTTTTTAAATTTTAATAGTGGCCTATACCGTTTTCTATTTCAAAGCCCATCTTTCCCACCCTGTGTTAGGCGCTAGCTTGCTGTTTATCTTGTCTAATAGCACATAAACGCATGTTCCAGTTCCCGCTCTGGATCACCACCCACTGACTGCTACAGCCTTGAAAGCGTTTGGGCGCTGCTCCCTCACAGTTTGCATCAAAGCTTTGCTGTTGATTTGAAGTGAGAGGAGGCAGATCGTGGGCACGGAGCGCTGAAGTCGATCACCTTTCCTTCTCCTGTTTTTCCTCTTCATGTACCTTTCACTCCGCTCTGCACTTCTCTCTGCATCTTGAGGGATTCGCTTTAACTGCTGCGCAAACGCTACAGTATGTGCGGGAGGAATGCACGTGTTTCTTGAATTGAAATAGATATCCAGTACCTGCGAGTAGAATTGAAGCCTCAGACTCGACCAGAGTGAGTTATGTTTTCTTAAGCAGGACTGGCAGATCTGTCTGGATGAGTTAGGATAGATTACAAGCAGTTGAACAAAAACCTGAATATTTTCTAATGAAAAATAGTTATGAGAAAATAACAAATAAACACAAGTGGAATTGTATGTCAACAATGTTGTGAATGATGTGTGACATTTGTTTTGTGTGTGAATGTGATTTGGGTGCTTCTATTTCAGCTCATGTTTTAGAACACTAAGTAAAGAACACTTACATTGAAATACACGTGGCTGATAAGAGTAATTTAATCATAATGCAACCACGAACCATTTATACATCCTCATGCCATTATAAACCTGTATGACTTTCTTTCTTTTGTAAAACACAAAAGAAAATATTTTGAACAATGTTGCAATGGTAACCAAACATCGCCGGAACCCATTCACTTCTATTGTACGGACACAAAACAATTGCAAGTCAATGGGTCGCTGTTGTTTGAGAAACAACATTCTTTAAAATATTTTCTTTTGTGTTCTGCAAAAGAAATAAAGTCATGCAGGTTTTCAATAACTAAAGGGTGAGTGAATTATGTTGTGTGCATTATGTTGAGTGAACATTTTATGGTGATGTGTACAGTTTCATAATGGGAAATGTTACTCGGGAGTCAATTGAATCCAATATGTGCAATGTACATTTACATTTATTCATGTTTCCAAAGTGACTTACAAATAAGAGAGCATTGAACATCTTATCTTAGTGCATTTTTATGCTTCAAACAGAGATAATCTTTTTTTCTCCCGAATTGTCAATGTTTTGTCTGCTCAAAGAAATCATTCTTGCCAGTTTTTTGCTATATAATTTCTGTGTTCAGTGTTGTATAGATATGTTCGCTGGCTATTGCATTGGCATTTCTTAATCCTTACAATCATTGTTGTGTTTCTTCTCTGTATGTCCCAGAAATAGCCCTGACCTAACCAGGCCTGAATCATCTGGTCGCTTTGAGATAAAAATGCCCCAGTGAACTAAGAGTACCTGCACTATACTGAGACCTGGTTTTGACCCAGTGCTCAGACAGGATCTCTGTGAACTCTCTCTGAGTTTTGAAAGGCTTCCGGGGCTCAGAGAAGCAAATCTCTGCTGCTTGCCCTGTGTTCTTTTGGTAAGGTAGCATCTCTAATCAGAAGTGGCTCTGTTGTCATTTGCGCTACATTGTTTCACTGTGCTTTTTTGGAGTCACTCTGTTTGTTCTGCCCGCTGTTGGATGGAAAGGATTGATTTGTGCTCACATTTCTATTGTTAAGCTGCATATACTGTGGTAATTCACCGTGCCCTCACAGAATATTCTGTGAAATTGGCTGTGTATGGAACAGGACAGGACAATATCTGGAAGAGACCTGCGCTGAACAGACTGATGTGTGCTTGTCTAGTTTGTGGATATTAACTATAAATGCTGGTCGGACTGGTTGATTGAGGAAGCTGGTTAAAAATTCTGACTGGGAAACCAGTACACCAACATTCCAGCCTGAGGGATAGCATTCATATCACAACATATGCCAGCAATGCAGGTTTTTTAACTGGAAGATTAAGGGTGTCGCTCTCTGTCACGTTGTGTTAAATGCTGTATTTTCTTGTTTTGTGAAATAAAGACTCCAGATGTCATCCTTGGCTTTGATTGCATTATGCAAATGATGTCTGATCACAGGAGAAGAGGAGAGAAAAGTTGTTTCAGGAAAGATACCCTGGCAGTTCTAGTCAGTTTCAGGATGCTGTAACCAGTGTTACAACCAACACATAAGTGGATTCCATAAAAAGTTAAACAATGGGAAAACTGCTTTGAGCTAACTGCTAATAGAAAGATTTTTACTTCTGGAATTGACCACGCTTGTGCTTTATGTGATTTATTTAATAATACTGTATATTGTCTAGTTTTTTTGTATGTGTGTGGCTTTACATTGTCTCATTTGTCATCTTAAAATAGTATTACAATTTGTTATATGGGCAGTTGACTAATATACCAAACATAAGCTCTATGGTGTGACAGCACAAATGCAGAAAACAAACTGTTAATAATATTACTTTTACATTAACATTTACATTTAGACATTTGGCAGACGCTTTTATCCAAAGCGACTTACAGTGCACTTATTACAGGGACAATCCCCCTGGAGCAACATGGAGTAAAGTGTCTTGCTCAAGGACACACTGGTGGTGGATGCAGGGATCGAACCAGCAACCTTTGATTTACCAGTTCAGTGGTTTAACCCACTAGACCACCATCTCACTTTTATAATTTTTTTTATTCAACGTATCCTCAGGGGCGGCTCGTCCATTAGGGCATTTGGGGCGACGCACCACAAACGAGGGATTTTTTTGTCACATTCACCACAGTCATACGATTGCTCTCACCATTCTGAACTGTGTGTTCTGCCTGTAGATGTACAGCCCAATCAGCATTAACTCGCGTTCGGTAGAGTACCGCCCCTTTTTAGGGTGATTTTATCGCCTTTAGTCCTCCCATTAACTTTGGCTCTGTGATGCATTCCCTACGGCTTCCGAAGGGCTAGACCTAATGTGTTTGCGTCATCATACATCATTAGTAATTACAGGACTCTTCCCTCTACTCTTTAGTTCAAAAACACTATACATATACACTATGGCATCTAAGAATACTACAGTTTACTTTAATGAGTAATAAAATATAGACTACCACAGTATTCATGTTGGCTGTTTATTACTGCAATTAATAAACAAAAAATAAAAATTTACTTATTAATGCTACAAGTACATGCTTTGATGTTTGAATGTTTCATTTGAATATAATAGGTAATGATACATGGTTATATCACCTCTCAAATTACTTTTGAACAATGATATGACGTCCTACATTATTGATGGTGTGACTTTAAGGTTATTGTTCCTGTGGCCCCCCCCTAAAAGGTTTTTCACCAGCCGTCACTGCTTATACTTCAGATGTATTATATAAATTAGTAGAAATGCACTGATACCGATTATCCGAGTCAAATATCAAATTAATATTTAACTTTCTGAATGTCATTAATTCATATAATGACTATCAATATTGAACATCAAACTGGTGATGTTTCATCTTTTCATAAATGCATTGCATTTTCCTGACCTCTTTTAATGACAGGATATATCAGCCCTAATCAACAACTTTTTTTAAACTATTGACCGATAGCTGACAGTGTGAAAATATCTTCTTATATCCACAGATGTATTGTCCGATATATCCGTGCATATCTAGAAAAATAGCGAATGACAGATCACATCAAAGGACACATGTGCAGTTTATTTGTCAACTACTCATATACATATCAATATCGTACAAGCATTCCTATTCTCTTTATTGTTTATTTACAGGCAGCGGTTATTATCGCAGAAATAACAAAGGGGAAATAATGAAGGGGCTTATTTCCTGATAACAGCCGGCTGCTTGGACATTATCCCGCTTATTACACGGCAACTTGCTTGCCACATAAGAAAAAACTGGACATGAAAACATTTGAAACATTTTATTAGCAAAGTTTTACCGAATGCAAAACTTCCGTGAGGAAAATTTAAAAATAAGATAGGTAATTGCAGATAGAGTGCAAACCAATGAAATATTTAACAGGGCAGATGTGAGATAATCCTGAAGAGGTAATGCAAAGAGCTTATTAGTCTGTTTAAAGTGACAAAGAGAGTCACCTTGGTTTAACTTTGTCAGAATAGGTAGTTGAACAGGGGCAGACCGGTGGTGATTGAGGTAGTGAGGGAAGGAGGGGGTTGGGAGTGGAAGGAGCTGCGGATGTGGTCAGAGTTCAGTGGTGTATGGGGCAAGAGAGGGGGGCCACTTTGGGGGGGAGTTTAGCTTCCTGACTTCCTGGTGGATGAAGCTCTCCTTTAGTCTGCCGGTCTTGGCATGGAGACTCCGCAGTCCCCTCCCTGATGGCAGCAGCTTGAAGAAGATGTGCGTTGGTTGGGATCACCTGCAATGCAGATGGCTTTTTAGGTGAGACAGGTTCCATAAATGCCCTGGAGGGAGGGTAGAGAGACACCAGTGATCTTCTCCGCTGCTCTCAATATTCGTTATAGGGTCTTGCTGCAGGACGCGTTGCAGGTGCAATACCACGCATTGATGCAGCTAGTCAGAATGCTCTCGATGGTGCCTCTGTAGATGGTGCACATGATGGGGGCTCTTGCTCTTCTCAGTTTGTGGAGGAAGTTGAGACTCTGCTGTTCTTTCTTGGCCAGTGCTGCAATGTTTTTAGTCCAGGAGAGATCCTCAGGGATGTGCACCCCCAGGAACTTGGTGCTGCTCACTCTCTCCACAGTCGCAACATGGAAGGTCAAAGGAGCATGCTGATTGTCTACTCTCCTGAAGTCAACAGCAATCTCATTTGCCTCATTCATAGAGAGATTGCTGTCACTGCACCACCTGGCCAGGGGTCAGCAGGGTGCAGAGGAGGGGGCTAAGCACACATCCTTTGAGGGCCCCCGTGTTCAGTGTGATGGTAGTGGATCTGTTACTGCTGACCCATACTGCCGGAGGTCTCCCTGTCAGGAAATCCAACAGCCAGTTGCACAGCGAAGTGTTTAGTCCCAGCTGGACCAATTTGTGAGTGCATTGATCCTTCTGAGGGATCTCCTCACACTGTCCAGGGACAGCGTCATCATCTGGTCGCCAGGAGAAGGTGAGGTCTTCTGTGCAGAAGTGTAATTTGGTGCCTCAAAGTGAGCAAAGAAGGCGTTCAGTTCATTTAGCAGGGAGAAGGTGCTGTCACGGTGGGGGCTTGTAGTCTGTGATGGTCTGAATCCCCTGCCACAGGCTTTGAGTGTCTCTGATGTCGCTGAAACGATGGGCTATACTCCTGGAGTACTGTCTCTTACTGTCTCTGATGCCACGAGCTAGATTTGCCCTTGCTGTCTTTAGGCTCTCCTCATCTCTAGCTCTGGAGACAGCCTTCCGAGCCATGAGGAGACTAAAGACCTCCCCAGTCATCCACGGCTTCTGGTTTGCCCGCACATTGATGGTCTTTGTGACCGTTACATTATCAATGCACTTGTTGATGTAGGCAGTGACATTCTCTGTGTACTCTTGAAGGTCTGTGCTGTTATTGTGTGTGGCAACCTGTTTCAACATATTTCAGTCAGTGGTGTTATAGCAGTCTTGAAGTACCGCTGACGAACCTTCTGGCCACACTTTTATCTGTTTTTGAACTGTTTTTAGTTGTAAATGTAATGTCATTGTCATCTTATTAAAAGACATATTTATATTTCATTTAAAAAAACACCTTTCAAAATGATTTGCTGCATCCGGGATAACGTGTGTTATTAGTTTTGAGAGGTTGTTATCTGGGAATAACGAACGGGAAATGTCGCTACTGGCCAATCAGAATAATGCATTCTATCAAGCCGAGTGATAATGGCTAATAAAATGCACGCACCTAACCCGTAGTTAACTTCCGGTCTGAGTTTGTTGATCACTCTGGCTAGTTGCTAGTAATATAACTATTTATATTTTATTTTATTTCATTAATATTCATATTTTATTGTATAGTAATTGTTTTAAATAAACAATTTGTTGAATGAGTTGTGTAACTTCGTTGCATTTAGCCGAGTTACGGTTCTTCTACTGGTAACCCAAAATAATACTGGCTAGACATACTTTTAACTTGGTATCAAATGTAATTTACTTGCTATTCGTTTTGCTTATCAGACTCTATTCGTTTATGATGTGTACCGGAAGTTAAGTCACAAAAGCATGCATGCGCAGTAACGTTTGATTATGTCGGTGTACAAATTTTCATTTACAGGTTCAGGGGACGAATTATAAAAACATCCTGACTCAAAGTCCTATATGTGGAATCCCATCTAATACACTATGGTCCCCCTTTATAATTAGAATTTTAACTTCTGTAATATTCTGACAGGTTACTGTAACGCTCCTAATGTCCTCATGTTAGTTTTCTTCAGCATTACTGCAGTGGGATTCGAGTCTGCCAATCAATTGGCCTCAGGCAGCCGCCTCACACGGTGTGTGTATAGATAGAGAAAAATCCTCTCACAGTCTCAAAATTTTTCAAACAAACCTTCAGACAGATAGATATTTTTGAGTCTAAAAGGCTCTGAGGGAAATAGGATACATGCATACATACAGAGTCAGAGAGAACATAGCAGTTCTTGTTCACAGTGGTGGCTCCTAATTATCCTCCGTCTGAGGAAATTGGGCTCTCTGAGAAATACACTTTTTTTCAATTAGTCGGTCACGTATTGATGGCTTCATAGGAGCTGCGCTGCTGGTAATATTTACACTCTCCGCACGTTTAGAAAATGCCATGTAGAGTGTGAGCAGGACATAACTGGCCCTCATTAGAGCTCAGAATGAAGACGAGCACTGATAACATTTCTTTTGAGCTTTTCATATTGGTGCCTTTTGAGAAGAAAGTGTGGTGAGAGAGATGAAATTCGATTGGATGAATGTCTCATATAGAATAAGCTATATTGCCACCTTTTGTTTGAACTGCAATTAAGATGTGAGATAATTGATGTGAGGAGGTGTGGCTTTAGAGAGAGAGAGCACTGATGGAGGGGCGGGGTCCACCAATGATGTAAGTTTAGGGAGCTATAGATCATTTTGTCCAACCAATGGCAGATGGGGGTGGGGTCAGGAATCTTTTTTGATGTTGACAATTTATTGTTGCTAGATGTATAAAAATGGCAGACTATCTTAAAGTAAACATTATCAGTCATCTAGAAGTTAATTCGGAATGCATACTGGCAATAGTACAACAGTGTGAACACACCTTTAGACACCTGTACTTACAGTGATTAACCGTACACTCCTATCTTTTCTTTTTGTCTCTTCTTGTCTGTCCATCTTGCAACAACCCACAGTTCCCTCTAACTCCAAACTGAAGTTGGATGTGGAACATTTAATGCAAAAACATCCACACCGCCCTCCTCCCTGCCTCCAAGCCCCTCTTACTGCGGTGTCATGGCGATGAGCAGCGATCCAGGTTGCGTGGGTTTGGATCACGACCCGAATTTCTCCCAGACCACTGAGATGACTGACAAGATGTCCGCTGTCTCCTTAAGGTCTGATCCCTCCTCCAATGGAGTAAAGAATGGCACAGGTGTTAAGAAAGCTCCGCCCCATCGGGCACACCTGTCAGGCAGAAAGATGTCATTACAGGAAAGAGGGACAAACATGTCATCTGGCGGCGGGGCACGAGTGGCCCGACAGCCAACCATTGAGTCCAAACGCGTGTCCATCTCAGACTCACAGGTGAGAGCCATTTAAATATAGTTTTATATATATTACATTTTGTTTATATTAGTTTTGGGAATTGAGACAATGTTTCAGCACATTTAAAAAGATTAGTCTTTTCCTTCTTTTTTGCTTAATGCTTAATAAATCGATTGCATTTTATTGCTTAAGGTGCATCAGTATGTTTTTCAGCTTGTAGTGTATATGTATTTTTGTATGGATGTGTTGTAAAGCTGTAAAACATCTGTTTAGGTTTGGGCAGCTACAAGCAAAATGTCATTTCATGGCATAAATACATTTTACATTATAGTTACTTTAACTATAAGTGAACCACAAGTAGTACATTTTTTTTTTATTTACATGTAGTTAAAGAGCACATAACATGAGATAGTGAAAATAACATTTCATGCAGTGTGAAATGTTGCCGTGTTTGAAAGTAAGCAGTTTGCCAAGTTGTAAATCCGAAGGTGAATGAATAACAAAGTTATGTACTCTTTAAAATATGCAAACCAAAAGATAAAATATTTAATATACGCAATAGCAAGTCTGGCTGTAAATAGAGTGTTTTACACTATGTCACATGATACTGAATTCAATAATAAATTATAATAAATATTGATGGATGAAAATGTGACAGTATGACCACAATTTAGCTAAATTTCCTATTAATGCACCAAGTTGCAATGTTGCTCAGCAACCATGAGCAACCTATAGTTATACCGCTTAAATCAGTTGTGTGACAACTTACTCCCATTATAATTAACAAAGCCTGTCTAAATTCAAGATATCATCATATAAACAAATAGTAGTGAAATGTATACACTCAAAGATACACTTAAAGTTTCACACTTTGCCACGTAGACTTGATTTCTGCATACTAACATGCTAAATGATGCTATAGATGAACCATTTTGGCTGTTTAATAAACCTACTATAAAATCTACAGAACTTTTCTTGTTGAATAGGTTCTTTATGGGAAAATGTTTTTATAAGGTAAGAAAGAAATGGTTCTTTGGGGAACAAAAAATGGTTCTTCTATGGCATCGACCTTTATTTTTAAATGTTTGCCGTCTACTTGTTTATTTAATAACCATATAAACTACATAAATATAACTATATGTACAAACGGTACAACAGAAAAGATAAGAACATTTTACTGTCATATGAAATATACTATCATATGGCCAGTCCTACCTGTTTGCGTGCGTGTGTTAATGGGGCTTAACACAATGTAAGGACTGAGATCTTGAGGTCTGGATCTTCAGCGTTTCATCTTTAGAGGTACTCTACTTTGAGTAGCATCAGCTGGAAGAGGTCTCATCTTCTCTCACTCATCCTGGGATGTAGCAGAAGATAGTAAACTCTCTCACACATGTCAATATCAGACTGAACCTCTTTAGGACTCAATGAGCTCAACAGAGTTCAGCTCCTGTGCTGGTTACCACTGCAATATGAATCTTTTTAACATCTATTACTTCACCACTGTATGGTACTTTGCAGTGAGAGGGTAAATCAGTAAGAATATTTGAATGTTCAGAGTTCATGAATTTATGAATTGAGACATATCATTTTCCTACTTTGCTTCCTATTTCCCGATCCTGAAGATTTAGAATTAAAAAATTTGCTGCTTTTTTCAAACCAAACTGCCGAAAGGCGTTTATTTCCAAGGCAGTTTCTCAATATGCGATCTTGTGGACTTCAGTAGCATCCCAAGTACTGTTCCAATAGAGTACCGCAGAGATGACGTTTTTCTGTACCCCGGAAGTGAGTTAGCATTTTAAGACTTCCGGTTCCATCGCTCAAAAGTCTATAGGTTTTTTTAATGGGTTAGTGGTAAATCACCTGAAATAAGATCTGTGGCTAACAAAACCTCTAAATATTTTCACGTTTTAATCTATAGCCCTATTCGCACGGATTAATATTATCCAGGGAGCTTGTGTGATTTAGAAATGACCTCCCCACATCTGTATTTCATGTGGTGTATTCGCACGGGATAAGTGAAGCCTGTGATTATTATCAAATTTACTGACTTATTTCCCTGATGGGACGGCAAGGATATAATTGTTTGGTGTTTAATGATATATCACCGTACCTGTCAGCATTTCAAACCCGTGATCGCGAACCGGACAGAAGATCAGCGTGATCGCAGGTCAAAATCGAATCATCAATTCTCTTTATTCCCTGTAGCATCTTATTAAGTGTTTGGACCCGTTAATAGTATATGACCTTCCATATTCGGTGCGTGACGTCAGGCTTAACAAGCGAATAAAATTTGATCACTGGTGTAATCAGGTATTCCTGGACACTGAAAAGTTCCGCGGAATTGCATTTCCTGATATTTTAAGCAGTCATTTTGCTGAGTGTTTTGCCACCCAGGAGGGCACGATCCGGTTTAGTAACGTCTATGCATACTCTCTATTGCAATCGTCCAGATACTGTAGAGAGAGAGGGATAGCGTGGGCACTAAAACTGTAGAGAGTGCGTTTTTCCCTCTTACTCAATGATGAATTAACTTAAATTTAGA
This sequence comes from Triplophysa dalaica, assembly GCF_015846415.1. Classification (NCBI taxonomy): domain Eukaryota; kingdom Metazoa; phylum Chordata; class Actinopteri; order Cypriniformes; family Nemacheilidae; genus Triplophysa; species Triplophysa dalaica. Next base: position 19,874,245 of record NC_079545.1, read on the forward strand.
TTTAATATTTTTAATTTTTAATAAATTTAATAACTATTCGATATATAAAGCTTATTCTAAGGTATTAGAAACATAACGGTTCATTATGTAAGGTCTTTATACCCCTCTGAAAAAATAGTTTTGTATATTATATAACATTTCTGTCAATAGATCCACCTAGCAACCCCATATTGTTCCTTTAAGTCTTTGAAACTCTATTCGCAGACATTCAATGAAAATCAAATGTGAGGCTCTGTCTCAGACATCTGTCATACAGTCTACTGTCTGCAAGTGAGGAGAGTGTCACTGTGATACTGTTCTGTGTGGCAGATGTGGTCAGGAACAGGGAACAATCGCAGTAAATGACTGTCAGGTTTCACATCAACTGGATTTTGCCCTTCCTCTCTCACTTTTGTTTTTACTATGTCTTTGCTTCTGGTTTTTCTCAGATTTTTTTTTACTTTGACCTTTCCCTTGTTTCATTCACTATTTTCTTCACTACTCTTTTGACACTATCCACTCATGCTCTTTCTGTAAATACAACGTGCTCCTTGCACACGTTCATATATGAAGTCACATTGAAAATCGGAACAATTATAAAATCCTAAGAGTTAAGGTTAAACTAGTAAAAAACGTTTCATCTTAACCACAAGCGCACTTTTGTGACCCCAACATAACTTCTGATACACTTACAAACAATAGAGTGCCTGTAGATTATTTCTTATAACAATCAAATAAACCAAGAAGAACCATTACTTGGTTAAACTTGTGTCTCCAATATGTGACTTTAGCCTTTTTTAATAAAACAAATTAATATTAACATAAATTAAATAAAGGTCTGTAAAGTGTAATTAATTACATGATGTTGCGATTAATTCATCTAATTAATCACAACTTAATCACACATCATATTTGGGGCCAAAATATCATATAAACCATAATAAGACAAAACAGAAAGTAAGGTCACACGTCAGTATAGGGGGCAATTCTCGCTATTAAATTCCCTGTGGTCACATTTCCAACTTTTAGCTAGTGTTTAATGTTGCTGATAGAGCATAAATAATACCTGCAAAATGATAGAGCTTGAAGTTCAGTGCCAGGCGAGATATTGTCTTTAACAGAATTCGCTTTTCAAGGACTACAGAGAACGGCTGGAATCGGACTAAAGCATTCTACTTCCCGGGTACATGATGTCACTATTCCGAGTGCTTTTAGTAACCTCTGCCTAAATAAAAAAAATGGGTGAGGCCTTCCTTAGAGAAGTGGAAGAGCCGACGGAGTAGTGTTTGGTTATCATAGATTGTACACATTTGACAGAGCTACGCGCTAAACTACTTTCACTTTCATCACAATCCTACAGATGGTATTATGAATTCAGCTACACACATTCTAAGATAACCAACGATCAAACAACAGCTTCAACATTGGCTGTGAAAGCTGTTCTGGGTAATACACAGATATTTTGTGTGTGTGTGCATACCTCTAAAACACTTCTGTGAAACGTCCTTTGAAGTCCTGCTTGCAAATGTCTCCTAGTCAATTTGCTTGTTTAATTATCCAACTCGGGTCCAATATAAAAAGGCAATACTAACGCTTCTGTTATTAGTGTTAATTAATATAAGCGGTCGGACACCATTCGGTCTGGTGTCATTTCCCTCGCTATAGTGGGAAAAAATGTGCGTTCCCCAACAAAGATTGATGTTATACCTCCGTTACACTTCGATCGATCTGCATGTTTTTAACTCATAAAGTGAAGTTGACGCCATTGTTACTGTTTATTGCTCAAAGCAAACATTTATGAATACACGTGCACTGAGTGGAGCACCGACCAATCACAACTGCCTGAGAAGCGGAAGCTCACTGATATGGTATGGGTGGGACATCTTCACACACACACTCTATGCGGGGACCAATCATGACAGACCGGGTCAGCTCTACCAATCAGATCATTTCGGAAGGAGGCACTTTCTATAGACCAGAAGAAATCCAGTCGGTGAACAATAGACTTGAAATATTTGAAATATGAATATGAAAATCCATTGTTAAACACCCAATAAACATAATCAAAACCTCAAAAACAGCAAAGACTGGCTCCTTTAACAAACCATTAACTACGACTTTTTCCCCAATAAACTCTTAATTTCCTACTTATTAATAGTTACTCGGGTAATTGTTAGGTTTAGGTATCGGGTAGGATTAGGGATGTAGAATATGGTCATGCAGAATATGTCCTTAATAAATACTAATAAACAGCCAATATCCCAATAATAGGAATGCTAATAACAACTAGTTAACTATTTCACCACCATTGACGAGTTATCTCGTCATTTAAAAAAAACGCTTCCCCGCCAAAGACGAGTTTTTACGGCAATCAGTGTTTGTACTGTTGTACAGCTTGTGGCGCTTTTACACACCTTTGGGAAAAAAGTACAGAATCCCAGAACCTAGAACGTATATGTTTTAGCGGTTTTTAATGATTGTTCTGAGTGTAATCTGGGCGGAATCTTTGACAAAACTTTAATTATCTCAACTTATTAATTAAAGTGATGCATTTTTGAAGAAACCTACCCACATCTACGGAGTGATAAAAAACAAAAAAATGAAGATAGAAGAATACGAACAGACTCTGTTCTTTCATTTGACATATATCCATATGTCCATATATTCTTAACAGAAAATTTACTGTGAACCATTAAAGTTGGGTAAAGTGTTTAAAAACGCTGGTGTAGGCTGGCAACTTTTCTTTCAGAAGCTGAATTAATTAAAGACCAAAACAGTTTGGTTACTAACATTCTTAAGAAATTTCCTCCTTTTCCCAGCTCAGTGATAATAGCATTGCGTTAACAACGCAAGGTTGTGAGTTCGATCCCAGGGGATTGTACATACCTATGTATAAATGTATAGGATAATACAATGTAAGTCGCTTTGGATAAAAGCGTCTGCCAAATGCATAAATGTAAATGCAAATAGTCATTCAAGTTTGAAACGACATACGGGTAAGTAAATGTAAATAAGCAGAAATTTATTTGGGGCAAACTATCACCAATTTATTGGTATTCTTATTATTTAACATTATAATGGCCCTCTTTATCATTGAAGTATAGTTTAAATGCTTTTATTGCCACTGGACAGCATTGTGTTCTCAATAGACAGAATAAGAGAGCTTCGTTTGACTCAAAACTAGGGATGCACTGATCCAACATCCTGGATGGTAATTGGGGCCCATATGGATCGTTTTTGCTGGATCGGGTATCGGACCGACGGGTTCCATTCAAATCCGATCCGTTACGTTACCCATGAGTGTTACTCTTAAGCTTCAAAATGACTTATTATCAGGCAATAGTTCTGTTCATGCACTGTATTCCACGTCATGTATTTCGATAGCGTTTTGTGAGAAATAAAATAATATATAATTATTAAGAAATTCTGACCTCCGCTGGTGCTCTCATCTCTCAATCTCCATCCAGCATGGATGTGTCCGGTAACAGTCAGGACGTTACTCGCTTTAATATTTTCATTATTCTTCATAAATAATAGAGAATAGTCTATGGTTTTGTTTAGGATGCGCATGAGCGAGTCTGTTCCACTCTGCATTGGAGACTTTCATACTGTGATAGTTTTGTGCAATAAACAGAGATACTAGTATTTTACTCAAGTACATTTTTTAAGTATCTGTACTTTATGAGACTGCATTGTAAAGCATTATATCATACTCCAGAATGATTTATAAATACATTTTTATATGTTTTTTAACTATAATACAGTACTTTATTACATTTAAGAAATCCTACTTTTCAACTTTAAAAAGTAAAAGAAATTGGTAGATTTGAATGTATTCAAGGATTAAAAGGTTAAAAACAACATTTATTTATGAAATGTAGTGGAGTAAAAAGTATGATGTGCTTTATAATGTAGGTAAGTATTTTTTCTCCAAAGCAAAAACACTGATAAAGAAGAGACATTTTAAAATGTACTTTTAAGTAAAAATGTTTTAGTACAATCCCCCTCTGGCAATAAAAGATCAAGAAAAACAGTGCTAGTATCGGATCAGGATCGGTATCTGCGGATACTCAGATTTAATTCATTTAATTTAATTTAGGTATCGGATCGGCAACGGAAAAAGTGGTATCGGTGCAACCCTACTCAAAACTAAAATACTCAACACAATACTGCAAGTTCACTCTGCTGTACTCACATATATATCTTTAAACTTTCTCTTTGAAATAAAGGGAAAACATCATATCTGTCGTGTTAGAGGACAGCCGCTTATATGCTTGTCATCTGTGTCATAAAGTTTGTTTTAAATCTCTGTTAGAACGCTGTGTGAAGGAAGAAATCAGACATAAACCTGTGTTCTCTATCACAGCGTCACAGAGGAAAATGAACTCGCTGTAATCCGTCCACTTTTCGGAGGATTTGGAATAAAATTGTTATTACTGAACCAAGCTCTGTTGCGGAATTCTTGCCCTGCTGACATAACAACCACACACTGCACACACACAGCTGTCTCAGCTCGCACTCTCATTTATGAAACTTGCGTGATGGCAGAGGTGACCGGAAACGAGCAAGAAAAATGTATCCGGTCTCGATAAGGTAAAAAATGGCTGAGGATCGGCTCGGGACATCCCTATTTATGTATTACAAAATAAGTTGTCTACAGTATCATATTTGTCACCAGTCAACTGTATGAAATGTAAGATGACCTACTTATGTCTGGGGCAGGGCGGTGCGTTAAATGCGTTAAAAAATGTTATCGCATTAATTTTCCATAACAATTTAATTATGATTTACACTTTAAATGCACAGCCCTATAAAATATAAATAGTTATATGTGACCCTGGACAACAAAACCAGTCTCATGGGTCTAATGGAACTAATTCAATGTGCTACATATTAAATCTACACCGCAATGTTTGATGAAATGTTAGGATCACCAGTTTTTAAAAGTGAAGCCAAAGTTAGTTTTAAAAGTAAACCAAAACGGCCATTAGGTGGTGGCAATTCTTTACTTAGTGAATAATTTGACCGATTTGTTCAAAGCAGCTGATTTATTCAAGAATAAAGCAAAGCTACGTCCAAAACCAGAAACTGTAACAATATGTACTGAATTTGAAAAAGTAACTACCTATTGACTGTTTAAACAGTGCGCTCTATATAGTATGAGGAGTAGTATACTGCTGCCCTCTGTGACATCTTTGTCTTCTCCGTAGGCCACGCCCTTCACGTGCTCTCAGAAATTCCACAGTTCCCACTTCATCCCGTAAATAATTTGTGAAACTTTTAATGTTAACAGTTACTTATGTTTTTATGCTCCTAAATCATTAGTAACATTGATGTTTTAAATCCAGACAATACTTCCACGTTTGTGTTGGGAAATATCCCACTTCTAAGGTACATACTGCATCCGCCATGTTTTATTGTCATGTGACTCGTATGCACTTTAACTTTTGAGGTATTAACATCAACCTGTAAGTAGGCGTTAATAAAAAAGGATGTTTTCTCAATTTATTATGTAAACTGTACATGTAAATACAATATTTTTTTTTACGTCACTTATCAATTGGGGCGCCGACCAAACATTTTGACATTTTGAAAAAATATCAGATTTGCTTACTTTGCTTTAAGAAAAAGCACAAATTAATTAAGTAATCCAATGTATACCAATCCTAAAAACGTAAACCATTGTCCATATGGCACACGCCACTTACACCCTGTCATCCTAGATATTATCAAAGTAGAACATTTAAAAACACAACACAGTTATATCTTCCTTAAACCCGAGAATATCATGTATAATCCGTGTTTAAAAAGCAAAAAAGGACCATCCTTGAACAGGGGCAAAGTGAAAAATGAATCCTCTAATCCTCAGCTGTCACACTTAAAGATCCCTGATGAAATAGTTTCGTGAACCTCTCTGAAATGTATCTCCCTCTCTTTTAAACGTTCCCTCTTTGCCATGTCCTCGTCCTCATTCATCTTTTTTCTGTTTGCAATCCTTCACTTTCATTGTCTCCAGGAGGCATTTCTTCCTTCACAGGAGGTGAACGTGTGCTTTTATTTGTTGTGAGAAGGCTCAGATGTGATTTAACTCTCTTCCTCCTTCATTCAGTATGTGGAGGTTTTATTCTGTAAGTGACAGGTGTGAAATCTTGTTGAAGCGTCACTATATGGTAGAAGCTACACAATAGCATTATCATCCTGGAAAACCTGTTGTTGTCAGTTGATCGGCACGGCAGTTCAATTTGAGGGCGTATCGGTTTCAGTAGAAGCTAAAGCTGATTTTCTTCAGAGCCCACGAAACGTTCATGACTCAGACACAAAATAGTCAAAAATAATCATGAAACCGCAGGTTTGGATCATAGAATGTCTCACTAGGCGAAACCCTCTATATAAAATAATGTGGATACATCTGTTCCCTGAAGACATGCTCAAAATTACTTGTTACTTTTTTACATTTTTTTTTTAGACATTATGCTCTCTAAGCCAGAAAACTATAACAACAATTGTTAATTTATACTCAAGTAAATGGGTGGCTATTTGGATAACGGAAGGATCTCATTTCATCCATAATAAATAATATAATCTTATAGATAACTTATTTGTGGCAGACAGGAGCTATTGTTTTTGGGAAGTTTGGACCATCTGTGTGTATGTGTGCAGGTGTGAGTTTACTGCAGTGCAGAACTCACTGAGCATGTGCCACCAATATTCCCCTCTGTTCTGCCCTCTCCTTCTCTCTCTCTCTCTCTCTCTCTCTCTCTCTCTCTCTCTCTTTCTATCTGTCACTTTATCCCTCAGACCTCTGTTCTCTTCTTACTGGCAAACAACCTCCAAAATGATTACAGTGTTGGTCAAAATGGTACCTTCCTTTTATACACACTAGCGGATATACATTATATGACATTTTTATTGTTACATTTAGAATGATATGTTGCATCCAGATCTCCATGCTTGATAGCTTATCCGCCAGCAGGACTTCTACTGTTTGCATACTATTTTCACAGCATACCTGATTTTTGTAGCCACGTGTACATGTGTTATTTTATTTGTTATTATTTGTATGTACTGTGTACATGGGTCAATTGTGTTTATGGATATTTTTTCTTATGATTTATTTTTATCATGATGATTGTGAGTTGATGTCTGATGAACCATGTGAAGCCAGATCAGGGGGCTTATGGGGCGTAGTGCATGCTTCCTGTTGTTTGATAAAGATCACGTAGATTCAAATGAAAAGTATGGACTGGAAGAAATTTATGTGTATAGTGGACCAAGTGTTTTTTCCCAAACTGTCGAGAATTGATTAGTTTCTTTATCTCTCTCTCTCCCCCCTCTCTCTCTTATTCTTAATCTCAGGACTGCATCCAGTTAAACCAGTACAAGTTAAAGAGTGAGATTGGGAAGGTAAGACCTCTTACACCATTCTCATATTGTGGCGTTTAAAGTTCCACATTTGCATAAAGACCAAAATCTGCAACCATCCTGGTAATAACACATTTTTTGTCTAATACAATAAGGAAAGATAATAAGCTCCAGACAAAATATCTAAAGCAGGGTTTTTTAAATTCAGTCCACAACCAGAAGGACTAGATTTAAAAAACACTCCCTGGATCCCTGTTTGCATGCCTTAATAGTATTCTAAATTAAATGATTTCCTAAATCGTATTATGTTGATATGAGTATATGGATGGTCTGCTGTTTCCATCGAAAATTCAAGGTGTAGACGCATGAAGTGCTGTTGAATACCCACTGATATTAATTCAGTTAAATTCAAGTTTATTCGCTCTCTTAGTTTAGTAGCTGTATTGTTTCAAAGCAGCTTTTCACCAAAATAAAACAAAACAAAAAATGATTATATTATAGAATAGAAATTATAAATGTGTGAAAAATGACTGCATATATCCTTCACTGAGTTAATACATTTAATTAGAAATTCTTACATGCGAGGAGGAGTTGTATTTTGATGTGTGTTTCTGTTTGGGTCATCATAAGTCTCTAGTGTTATGCATTAACATGTCCCAGTGTCACTATAATGTGGATACTTCCCATAAAAAACTGTACATTTAGGGCATAGTATAAGTAGGCGAATTGGGATGTGTCACCCAGTATCATAAATGTAGATTCGGCTCAAACTGTATTTTTCAGAATTGTCTACTCAATGCATGTTCCAGACTAACCAAATCAAAGGAAATTGGCTCACATGGCTGGCCGTCTTTCAATCACTGCCCTTTACTGACTCTAGTCTCACAATCTGACTCATCCCAGTCTCTGTACTTTATAAAATATTTCTTCCTTTATCCATTTCTGTCATTTTCAAGGGCTCATATGGTGTTGTCAAGTTGGCATACAACGAGGATGAGGACAAATATTACGTAAGTACCTTTAAAAAAACGTATAAAAAACAACTTGTTGACTTTTTGCATCTTTTCTAACTGTTGTCCAGAACAGTATTGTGATCATTATTGCAGAGCTCTTAAAGCTGTTTGTGGATCGAAAAGATTAAATGAGATTGTATTAACTCAGAAGAAACTGATTATAATAAATGCAGGACTAGAGACTACAAGTCTAAAATGTTACATCATTGTAATTTTATAATAGCCCTTTTCACACAGCAATGCTGCTAAATTACTGCTAAAGTATTTCAGGTAAATTTCTGTTAATTGAACGATAAGACAGCGTTCACACAGCTGTCTCAAAATACCAGTATTATGATGTCATAAAGCGCACGTTTCCTTACAGCTGCAATACAACCGGAGTTATCTTTGAAAATGATAGGGGGTGTGTCTTTATATACAAACACAGCAAAATCTTATATATACAATTTGAGTGTTAATATGACCATTTTTAACACTGGGGATTTTGTTGTGAACGAACGTGTTGTTGATGTTTGGGTCATACACTTGCTCTTATCCCAAGCACACTGCGCCGTGCTGCTCGCGTGTGGGGTAGACAGGGTACAGTCACTTTATGTATTTGGGTCAATGACGTGTTTTGTGTCCAAATTCATTATTTTCCTAAAAAGAATTTGAATAAATACATGTCATATATCAAATGGATCTACAATATGTCCTTTATAAGAAACCCTTTTCATTTTATTGAAATTCAATAGATTTTTTGAGTTTTGGTGTTTGAAAGACCAAAAATGTCAGGTGGTGCGACCGTCCGAACATACAAACAGAGAACAAAACTGAGAAATAAATGTTAATTTTCTCAATAAAATTCTTAATAAAATATTTTGGCATGATTTTATGTTAAATTTCTTATATATGAGGGGAAAAATACTCAGTGCTAAATACATTAAATGTATATTATTTTAAATTAATATATGGTCGCACCACCTGACATTTTCTTATTTGTCATTGACCCATTTACGATAATAAAGATCTGCGCATGCGTGAGACGGCTTGTCAATACAAAAAGGGGCACACTAAGGGTAGAAGTACGGGCCGTACGTCCACGTCCATGCACCGTCCGCATGACGCATTTTTCGTATTCAGAAGGGTCCGCTGTCGCCTGCACATCCCGTCCGTGTGCAGCCCATTTTTTGAGACCGCGCAGGTGTGTAGCGTACAACAGCGCATGCGCGAAAAGATTGAGGAAGTGTTTTCGCCATTGCAAACAATCCGAGCAAATTGCAAGACAACAGGAACAACCAAACAGAATGGAGAAGAATATGCTTCTAGCTAACTGTTCGTGGTTTCAGCGTGTTGATTTTGTATCATACTGTTTGGTTGTTGTTCCTGTTGTCTTGAAATTTGCTCGGATTGTTTGCAATGGCGAAAACACTTCCTCCATCTTTAATTTGCAATGGGTCAGTGAATGACTCGACTCAAGCGCGGCCCTCTGACGGTTTGGTAGAGCACACATACTCATTTGTATTGCGTATGTGTTAAACACAGACATCTGCGGTTATCTGTGATGAGTTTGCGCAAAAACCTGTGCGGACGCGTTTGTGCACGAGACGGACACGGACGCGGAAAGCCAAGTATAACCGGGCCTTTAACCCGAGATGAGAGAATTGCACCGCCGGCTTTTGTTTCTGTGACAGAAGCTGGATATCTTTTATGTTTGGTCTCATGAGTTTTGTATTATGACAGTAAAATCACATTATCTGTACATCAGAGGAGTATATGTGGTGGCGAGGCATGTATTGTTGCAACAAGATGGATAAAACGGAGAAAAGAGAGAGAGAAGGATACAAATAGAGGCAGACAGGAAGCAAAGTAGTGAACAAAAAACGAAATGGAAAGGAGAGAGCTATGACAGAGAGGATGATGGAGAAGGGAACGGGAGAGATTGAATATTAACGAAAATGAGAGCAGATGGAGGGGGGATTGGGATGTGACTGTGATGGTAGAAACGAGAAGAAGCTCTTCATTTCATTTGGAGCCATTCATTTTACAACCACTGTTGATTTCATCCTCCATCTTTACCCCTAAAAAAACAGTTGCTGCATTTTATTGTTGTTTTTCTTTGTTACACCACTTGACATCAATCAAAATAAAATAAAAATGTAGAAATTCAGTTTTCAAAAAATTCTAATTTAATAAAAAAATCTATACTAATATATTGTTTTAATTGTGCCCTTGGATATGACAAAAATTTTCCTTTTAGGAAATTACAAACCCTTGGTTCCATACAAAATTTGCTATCTCCGGAAGCATCATTGACTTCTGTAACATTTTGTGAGTGTTGCTTAATGTCCCTTGTTCTTGACAAATATTCTTTTCAAAAATGTTCTTGGTTTGCATGTTCCGCACATTTACATTATCCAATAAAAATCTGCCTAAAAGGCATCAAGAAAGGCAAGATGTTATCAAGTCATCAATCATAAAGAACGACAAAATATCTGAAAGCAAAATTAGGCACCCCACTGTCAGTCACGTTCATCAATTCACACAGTCTGGATATAAGAGAATGAAAAGAGACCAGAGCTCAAATCTTTTCATAAAGGGGAAGCCTAGGAGATGTCATCCAGTCTAAAGGCCAATTACACTGACCTCCCAAACCTGTGGACATGTATTGAATCTAACAATTACCACACAGCTCCTCCTCTGCAGAGAGAAAATAAATCTTGAAACTCATTTTTCTCTCTTTCAGTTGTTCAGGCTCATTTCTTTCAGATTTCTTCAATATTTAATATTTGGTCTAATATTGATGGCTTTTCAGTATTTCCCTTTGCAACCTCACTGGCAGCATTTATCCTTTTTCTCTGTCTTTTTCTCTCTTGCAATCATAAGATGTCGTCAGAATCCATTCAGTTTGTTTCCATTCTTTTCAAACCAAATTAACGGAGGGAACTTCCAATATGCGTTTTGTTGTAATAATTCAATTTTAATTTATTATAGTAATATAGTCATTTAAATTTAGGGGAAAGTAAAGTAAGATGTGTCGCGATTAAAATGACAGATGCTTATGAGGAAACGTTCAGTGGAACAGTTTGTTTTTAAACGTAGTAAACCATTTGTGATGAACCAAAAAGTGGTGAGGTTTGTCTTTTTTTCATATCTTTTCCAGCGTCTAACTTATATTTAGTATGTTTTCAAATATTGGTATTCAGAGGCATCCTGCAGTATTAGTATTCTGTGTTTTCCTATTAGCTGACTCATCTAATCCCTCTGACACTTACTGTAAGTTCCTGCAGTCCCTACAGCACAGTTTTGTTTCATGCCGCTTACCTCTGACACCTTCATAAAACATTCATGTTTTCCTTTACTTATTTAAGCTCACCAGGGGTTCAGCTCAGCCTCCTCCATCTGACCTTGATAGAAAGATGAAATGCGGTTTTCCTTCATCTGTGCTTTGGTTGTTTTGAACATTAGCTGTTCCAGACTGCTGCAACATAGTTAAGGTAATAAAGTTCGTAAATAAAGACAGAAACGCGGAAGATCACATCACTTCTGAGCGAGTTTTACTTTTTCTCCATGAAAAAGGTAAAAGTGTTTTGAAAATGGATGGAGGATTGGAATAGATTTTGAAATGGTCTGCCAGGCACTTACGAAAACTCATGTTTTCCACAGGTGCTAGAAACTGGCAGTGTGTTGCATAGCCATTCTATCACTGTAATGACCAGAATGGCACAGATTCAGAGAGTGCACATCCCACGTTATATAAGACTTCAAATATTCAGTTTTCACACAATTTACATCTCTGTGCCTTTCATCTTCGTAGACACGTTAACAAAACGTCTTTAATTGACATCTTAAATGGATACTCCAACCAAAAATGAAAATTATGTCATCATTTACACACCCTCAAGTTGTTCAAAACCTGTATTCATTTATTTTTTCTGCTGAACACAAAGATAGATTCTAGGAACTGACAATTCTAAGACATAACAAGACATGAGCTAACATTTTTCCAAATGTCTTTCTTTGTGTTCCGCAGAACAACGAAATGTATACAGGTTTGAAACAGAATTTTCATTTTTGGGTGGAGTATTGCTTTAAAGCTAGGGTAGATAAAGCGCTCTAAATATAAAAAAGTCTCGGGATCTCAAAATCGTCCAATCATTGCATTCGGTCTGAATGCAATGATAGCATACCTACATGTAATCGGATTTGGCTACCTCTGTCTATAAACAAAACTGTACATTATAATAGTAAATGTAAATAACTTGTTTATGTTCATTATTATTGCAATAATATGTGTTTTGTACTGTAAAATTGTCTTACTGGTGAATGAGACATGAAGGGGCTTTGGAAAGAGCTCTGGTCAGGATGGGAATTTTTTCACCTGCTATGCTTTCAAAGCTGGCATGTCGTTCTTAGCATCAGCAACCAAGGACAGCAGCGATATATAAAACATTTATTTTCTTCTAGAGAACTGGTATATAAACTTGTTGACTGAATTTCCGACTTTACTTTAGCAATCACCTACACAGGAACGCTGCTGTGAGAGAGAACTCAAGTGTACCATCAAGGCCAGGAGCAAATGAGAGAGAACTGCCGTTGATTGAACTCTCTGGAAGCTTTGTTTGATTAGTATGTAAATGGAAAACGTCTCCCACTTTGTCACCCACTTTCAAGCCCCACGCAGCCAAATGGAAATAAGAAATGTGTTTGAGCAAACTTGTTTCATTGCAGTCCTGTTTTGATTTACAGGCAATGAAGGTTGTGTCTAAGAAGAAGCTGATGAAACAGTACGGTTTTCCACGTATGTAAAGCTTTTAAGGTTACTTTGAATCAAAATGTCTTAATGTAATGCACAGCATGTGGTTTTAATCATCTGTATTGTCATTTTTACAGTCGTTCTTTCACCTAAAGATTTTAAAAGCACTTTTATGATCTGTGTGAGATTCTGATCTAGAAGACAACGCTATGTGCTAGCTGTGGAAATGAATGTAGAATTCCATTGGTGATATTTGTTTATATTTTCTGTGCAGGTCGTCCTCCACCACGAGGTCCTAAAGCCGCACAGGGAGATCAGCCCAAGGTGCTCGGTCCTCTGGAGAGAGTTTACCAGGAGATTGCCATCCTTAAAAAACTGGATCACCTCAATATTGTTAAACTTGTTGAGGTAGAAAGATTCTTCCTTTCTTTATTCTCGAACAATTACTAGTCATTTATCATTACTGATTTTGTGGCAAACAGAAAAATAATAGCAACAAAATTACAGTGATTCTGAAAATCATTCAGAGTAAATCTGTGAGAGACACTCACTGAAAACCCAGAGAATGGGATATGGAGAGGAGCAGATCGATTTCAGAATGACGAAAAGGAAGGTAGAATAAAGGAATACATAGGAAAATAGTTTTTCTTCTCTCCCCTGTGGTGCCGTCTGAGTGCTCTTTAATCACAGCATCACCCGCGGACATCAGCAAAATTTGAAAATAGGGGTGAAGGAGTGAGAGAGCAAGAGAGAGAAATCGATGCAGAGCTGGAAAAATGTTTAAAGTAACTTACAAAGTGAGACAGAGAACCTCCTACGGTCCAAACATCACCCTGCTCTGCCTACTTTGGGCCCAAGTAGTAGTGAGTAGTTTGTTCACATTGAAAATTTTAGAAAAAAAGAATCTGGGTGATATACAGTCATCCAACCAAAATGATGTAGCAGAAATAATGGCTGGAATACACCACAAGACTTTTGAAATCTGAACAGATTTTTTGAACTAGACATCATAGACTTTTTGAAAGTTTCTGATAGAAACACAATAACTGATCAAATCTGCAGACTTTAACAGATTTTCTGCAACAAGTCCGGACCGAAGTCAGAGCAAAAGACTTGCGGTGTATGTTAGCCATAAAGGTGCAGTTTGTAACAATTTTGCAGTAAAATATCCAAATACCACTGGGCTAGTGTTATATATTTTGTTCAACTTAGTACTTGCAATATCTCAAATGTTTCCAACTACTTGTAAATCGTTGAAAAATCCCCATTCTAAACCGTGACATGGGGCTGTGCAGTCGCCTGTCAATGACGTCATATCTGCGCTACCCTTTATTACTGCCTTTACTAACGTAGAAACCGCATGACAATAGTTTAGTGGACAAATATGGAATTGGTGTCTAGTGTCTAGCAAGCCACTAGCTTGTTTCGAGCAGTCACTTATTTATGGACCACAATTATTCGCAACATTTATAAAACTTATCTCATCTGATTGATGGCCATCGGCGGTGGAGTTGAAAGACAACCGATCCCATCATTCCATGCTCCTTCACAGCATCATCAAGCTACAGCATTGTTGTGTTTTGATTGTGCGCCCTCTACCGGCGTTTTTTACAAACTGTAGCTTTAAGTATAGTGAAATAAACAATCGTGGAGGAAGATAAGCAGGGCTGTCAGATGATTCCCAAGCAAAGTTTCTGCAAATGGCTGACAATTACATTCATTGACGTGCATTGGGTAATGCATTTGATTACATTTGCCCACGTCTGGGAAACCTCTGGTTAGTATAAAGTGCTCCATTCGATCCAATACTACCTTTCTACAATTCATCCACTAGATGTTAGAGTACATACAGTAGTTTAAGTGCATCATTTGGGACACAACTCAAAATGTTCCCTCTTTAGGAACTCCCCAAGACGTCCCAGCGCTGTCACACAAAAATGTGTATATTTAATGTGTTGACACAGGCATCACCAGTGTATCATAGATATAAAAGGTTTGGGAGATCAGGCAGTGCATGTAGCTTTTCTAAAACATTTTTCTTTCTCAGGTGCTGGATGATCCAGCGGAGGACAATCTTCACATGGGTATGTTCTTTCTGTTGTACAGTTTTTTTTTTTTTCAAATGTTTCAAAACACTCACTCATATTCATATTCTTTTGTCCATTTCATTAGTCAGTCATCCATTTCAAAAACATTTTTATTAAAGGTCCAGTGTCTCATTTTTTGGAGGATCTTTTGATAAAAATACAATATAATATACATAACTATGTCTTAAAGTTGTATAAAGAACTCACATGATGAAGAGTTATGTTTTTATTACCTTAGAATGAGCTATTTCTATCTTCATACACGGTGGGTCCCCTTTCATGGAATTTGAAATGTTGTTTCTACCTGTATCCCAAAACAGACAAACTTTTCTACAAAGCGTGTTTCATAAATAAGTATCTCCTTTGGAAAAGAAGCGATAACGTGGCGACATCTTAGTTCTGTCTTAGGCACTGTAGTGCTTAGAAAGTGGGGGTGAGCGGTGTTGCAATTTTCAACCTCACCGCTTGATTTTGCTAATTTTCAGACACTGGACCTCTAAATTAGTAGATTTGTAATGAAAGAAACTAGTTTCAGATATTAAGTTTACTTAGTTTAGTAAGGGAAACCTATCATTCTAGTGTTCTAAAATTTTGACCAGTAGTGTGTATATACTAATGATAAAATCATAATGTCAGATCTGTGCATTCTCATAAACACTTGTTGCTATTCTCCCGGTATTCTTATAATCCCAGTTATTTATATCTTCTGTCCACACCATTGCTGAGATCTTGCAGTACCATAAAAGCAACAAAAAAAAAACCAAAGAATGAACTACCATTACAAACTTTTAATTAAAAGCAGACTGTGGCATATCTGAAATAGTTCAAACAGTGCAGTCGATCTTCCTAATGGTCTGAAGTGAGATTCTGTACTGTGTCATGTAAGACTGCGCGTCTGCGCTGACTCGTACTGCAGAAATGAGTATAAAGTTTCTGTTGCTGTTGGCTGATGGACTGGCACACATTCCTGAATGACTTCACACCACTGAGCAAAGGTGTGAATAAAAGCAGAAATCATGTTTGCATGTGAAGAGTTCATTTCAAGAGAGGGTCATGTGAGGTTCAGGCATATTTAGCGTATGTAAAGATTTGCAAAGTTGTGTGCTTAAAAGAACAGTTCAACCAAAAATGAATGGTTCCAAATCTGATAAACACAGAGAACGATGAAAACAGGTCTTGACCACCATTGACTATCATAGTAAGAGAAATTACTTTATAAATATCTTTGTTCTGTTGAACACTAAAGAAGATATTTTGATGAATGTAGGAAAGCATCAGTTCCAGGTGCACTTTTGAATGCCATGCACTACTATGGTAGTCAATGGGGTCCAAGAAGTGTTTGGTTATAAGTATTCTTCCAAGTATCTTTCTCTGTGTTTGGCCAAACAAAGACATTTACAATTTGTATTACAAAAACAATTCATAACTGGAACTCGAGGGTGAAGGAATTTTCAATTTTGGCTGTACCGGCCCTTTAACTTACATGCGTTTTTTCTGTGAAAGCCAAAAAGAAAATGCCCTTTTTCCCATGTAGTGGCAGTTTAGGGTGACTGAAATGGACAAAAAGGGATTATATCTCAGATTTTGTGTCCCAAAATTCTCTTTTGCGTTGTTTGAAAAAAAAATAGCCGCACTGTTCCTTTAAACCATAATGGATCTTACAATTACAGAATATCTCTTTCTCTCTATGGTTGTGTTTTAATAATTCTCTCTGTCTCTCTCTCTCACTCTCTCTTTTAGTGTTTGAGTTGATGCAGAAGGGGTGAGTATTCTGTGTATCCACTCAGACCTCTATTGTGCATAATTGATGCTTTGGCTCCGCTCTCCTCCGTTTTCTGTCGTTCTATTAATCACTCCATCCCTCCTTCATCATAGATCCATCGCTCTGCCTCGGTTTTCCGTCTTGTTCCAAAGGGATTAATTAACCGCTTATGTTCTCAATTTCTCTCTCAGCTTTAATAATTTGTTATTCCGGTCTGTTTCTGGATCAGTTCCTTTGTCATTGAGTCACTTTTTGTTTACTCGTTTTATATAAAAATAATTGGGAAATTAATCTTTCTAATACGGTTTTCCTTGCCTTTTGCATATTTATTGTGTTTGCTTTCTGTCTACTGTTCTACTTGCTGCAATAAAAGTTTCATTTTAAAGGGCAACAATCTTCTAGTTTTTATGTGTACTTATTTGAATTGCTTGAATGCGAGATTTACTTGTTCTGGATAAAATTTAGTATTTTAGGTGTTCCTTAGCTCTCGCCTCAAAAAGAGCAGATTAGGACTTACTTTGCATAATTACAGATTGCTTTATTTTCACTAGACCGGTCTGAATATGTTTGGCCTTTCTCTTCTATTGTGATTCACTGCCTGTGGGTATGGATGAAATAGCCTTTAAGGACCCTGGTTTGCGCTGAGTGGAATTTGTGATTGGTTTTATGTAAATTCTACAGTTCAGTCATTTTGAAGGATTACATACACTGTGTGTACAGCCCTGGAGTTACCCAGCATCCTCGGTCCTCTCGTTGGTGTCTCAGCTTTCACGCTAAAACCACAAGGGGGACATTGCAGACACATTATTAAATTGTAATGCTTTTGGGTCGTTTCTATCTGTCTGTCTTTCATTTCCGCCTATTTCTCTTCATGAATGATTGTTTGCTGTTGCTGCATTGCTGTGGCTGTACATAGTGCAGAGTTTTGACAAACTCTTTAATATTTACTCCCCCTTCATGTGATTTAAAACATGTATGACTTTCATTATTCTGAAGAACAAAAAAGAAGAAATGTTTAAGAACGTTTGTAACAAAACAACACCGGCCTCCAATGACTTCTTTTGTATGAAGCAACCACCGGGATATTTCTCAAAATATATTCTCTAGTGTTCCACAAAGTGTATATATGATGAGGATGAAAAATTATGACTAATTTGGGGTGAACTATCCCTTTAAATAAATTCTCAACTGTATTTAGCATGTGATCTGTGACAACTAGAAATTCTTCAACAGATGGCTTATAATAACTCTACAATTCTTTGTCTCAGGCCTGTGATGGAGGTTCCCACCGACAGTCCCTTCAGTGAGGACCAGGCCCGTCCCTACTTCATAGACATCGTTCTGGGCATTGAATACCGTAAGTCACTTGTTTCGTTTTTTAAAGTTGCGTTCAAGTAGTTTGAGCCCCGCTGGATTTCATTTTTAGACGATTTAAAGAGACCACCTTGACATGGTTTCATAACAGTCTCTGGGGTTAGAAATCCCAGTAGGGTAAAACGAAGCAAACTCCTACATCCGACCGGCTGATATTAATCATCATTTCTGGTGAAAAACCAAAGACCCGAGAGATCCACGTCTCTAGGAACATCTCCGTGTTTGTTCTTCTAAGGCATCATGGCATCCTGCAGGCTAATGAAGCGAGCGACCGTGTCAGCGTGCTTGTGTAGTTTTGTGTACTTCCTTATGAAAACAAGTTTAAGTTATTTCCTAAAGACGCTTTTCTGCCATCTTTTGGGAAAAATGATGATTTAGAAAAGATTATATGTATGTTTCATTTGAGTTGAAGAGGAAGAAAAAGCTAAGCTGAGCTGATTGTCTAGTATTTGTTCTGCAGAGCTGTCATCAGTTCATTTGAATCATTGGAACCCGGCAACGCTCACTGTGGCAACTGTCTGGATGGCAACAGGCCATTAACATGATTTGCTGCAAATCAGTCTGTGTTCACAATAGTCTGCTTTCTGTGTTTTGGTAATTTGTAGAAATTAAGATTTAAAGGGCAAGTCTAGCCAGAAATAAAGATGAATTTAATAAGATTATTTTATTGTGTGTGCGTACGTGTGGTTATCATGAAATGTAAACCACATGCATGAGCACATTTGATGTGTCACATCCACCTTCCTTGTTAACGTTGATAAAATTATAATGTGCCAATCTTGCTTGTACTTTAAGCATCAGGCTTTGTTCCCTCTTTTTAATTTTCTCTTTTCATTAACATACCTGTCATCTTGAGGGGTCTGGGATGTTGCTCTTGTGTAAACACACATAAAAGCAATAACTACATCTGAACGAAGGATAATAAGTGGTAGTCAGGTTAACTTTTATTGGCTACTTGAGACAGGAAAGTGTCTCTTAATCAATCAAATTCAACTTTGGCGGAATGGGTCAGGCTGACCCTCATGAACCGCTTTTGTTGCAGAAAGAAAATGTTAGATGGGTGCTTGATTTTGTACTTCTTTTTTGCTCAACCTTGTAACATTAAGTTGTGTTGAAAACCTTTTAGTTGAAAGTATTTTCAACGAGGTTTAAAACATCTTGATATAACTATTTTTATAAAAAGTCACATTTAAGATTTTTTAAAACTTATGGCAGATGCCCAACTCAAGACTGTCAGTCCGCAAGAAAACAAAATCTAAAACAAAATGAAAGCAGGACAGGGCGAAAATAATCTTACATATCTATTACACTACGACATGGTCTGGAATCAATTGGTTACCTTTCGACTAATAAAACTGAAATCTGACGAAAATTCAACATTTATTCTGAAAATCTAGGGCCCTATTTAAACGATCTGAAACGCAAGTGTCAAAGCGCGAAGCGCAAGTAACTTTGTGGGCGGGTCTCGGCGCTGTTCCTATTTTCCCGGCGGGATAAATGGCTCTTGCGCCCGGCGCAAATCTAAAATGGGTTGGTCTGAAGTAGCTTCATTATTCATAGGTGTGGTTTGGGCGTAACGTGAAATAAACCAATCAGAGCGTCATCCAACATTCCCTTTAAAAGCAGGTGCGCAAGTTCCATTATGGATTGCTATTATTATGGCGTATTTACCAGGCGCAAAAATATGAGCACGCTCAACTTAACTGGTAAGTTGAAGACTAAGGTTTTTAATGTACTTACATTATGGTAAAGGTGATTTCACAGTCTTTTTTTTCAGTCTTTCAGTTTTTTCAGTTTTTCAGTCGATTTTTTTTTCCTGGTTCTTGACGGACAAACCAATTTGTCAGATGTCCTTATATACATATGTGTCTTATTGCCACTATTGGGCAAACCGGTCTGATCCTTAATTACTACAATTAGCCTGAATAATTTGTAAGCTAGATTTATGCCTATTTTTTCACATCTTCGTGGCACACCACAATGATTTCCGTCATCTCATGTGTTAATATTTTTTTAGTGTAACAATTTATGATTTGCAAAAATAACTGTTGCATCTGTGTAGATTACATGAGCAAAGTGTATGCGCGTTGTGCACGCTATACATTATGGTCAAGCATGCGCCCTTAAAATAGCATAATGAACAACGCGCAACGCGCCACTGACTTTAGACTAGGTTTTTTCTGGTCAGTGGCGCAATTGTTTAATGGAACAGCAAAATAGCACCAGGGATTGTTTGCGCCGGAACACGCCTCCTTTTTTGCGCTGAACCGCCCAGGGAGCGCAAGTTCATTCACTAGTTTAGCGATGTGCTTCTGTGGAGGGAAAAGCGCGCTTTGCGCGGGTACAAAATAGTAATGACACATGCGTCGGTGTACAAAGTCAATTGCGCTGGGTGCAAGATAGGGCCCCTAGAATATAATATATTTTTCATGTTAAGTGTTTTAACTGTTTTGAGGCCACTACATGTATGTGCTTTGCTGTATTTGTCATACATATTATGTTGTTATTTGAAAGACTTTTTGGTTTTGCATGTGTTTTATAATCACATTTTTTATCTTAGTGATAAATAAGGTGAATTTATTTTGTGAAATATGTTGGTTTTGTTATTTGAGTTTATCAAAAAACTCTGCTTTTGAAAAATAGAACTCTCATTAAATACATGAAATATCTGCTATATTATGCGTAAAAAAATCATTTCTGAATTTAATGTTTCGAAGATAAATTAGTTGTTTATTTAAGCAAATCTTCCAGATGAGATTCTGGTTTTGCATGTTTTTATCAAAACCCTCCACTTTTGAAAATAGCTCTACATAATACTCATTCGGTATACAGCTGCAGCCATTTATAGGTATTTGTTTAGGTAAAATTATAATTTTTGTTTTATTCTGTAAGCTACTTACAATATTTCTCCCAAATATAAATTAAAAAATCGTTTTTATTTGCATTTATTTGCAGAAAATGAAAACTGGAGAAACAGGTTAAAATAACAGAAATGATGCTCTATATTCTCTATATCAAGTACCGCAAAGAAAACAAGTTCATATTCACTTTTAAAGCTACCATAACACACACAGTTTCTGCCAATCTCATATTAATCTTGAGGACCTGTAGAGTAGTATTGCAGACTTCGTATTTTTGAAGAGTATTTGTTTAATCACGTTTATAAAATATAGATACAGCTGTACGATTATTTCCAGAAAAATACGATCTCATGGTGGTGTGAGGGGGGAGGAACAAAATCACAAGCACACAATAGCCTACATCATCACATTATCCCTGCATAATTATTGATTAACTATACATTTTTGTTGTTTACATTATACACGTACGCGCCGATTGCCAAGAAAATACAGATGTGACTCAGTTTCACTACATGCGGTTAATGTCTGGCATCTTTTAGCACTGGGACCGCTCCATCAATCGGTTTTAAACCGTTATATCCAACGTTTATATAACATCCATCACTGAAATGCCCTGAACAAACGGACACACCTTAACCTCCTTATCACAAGCGTAACGTGCCACAGCTGCATGCCCAACAGTGCAGCCAATCTTGACGCACAGCAGCCAATCTTCATGATTAGCGGGTCTCGGTCGACGGTTGGTGCGTGGGCGGGCTATTTCTTTCGCCTTGCCATGCTTTTCCGGGAGAATTGCCCAATAAAAGGAATTGGATCCCTGTCACGAAACATAGTTTTGAAAAATTTCATAGTTCTGGGACGATTTGCCAGAAGGACCAGCTGTTTGTGTAACAGGCCAGACCTTTTTTTTCAGAGGACCTTTTTTGAGGAAAACTTTAGCTCCTTCTCTGAAGCAGGGTCTAAACCAGCAGGATAGGAACTACCAGTGACATAAGCGAAAGTTGATTGGCCGAACTTCTGTTTGGTTGTTTTTCGACGCAAAGATACATATACTGTATGGTTCGACGGACGTGCTTAAATGACGTTGCTGTCGACTGACTTACGTCACTAAAAAGTCAATTTTGCCAGTGTGAATGCGATCGGGGAAATGGCCGGAGGGAAAACTTCTTCTTCCCCCTCTTTACTTGTTCCGGAACTTTGTTCATAAACTTATCCGGTCGGAAAGCTCTTTGTCACTCCTGAGGTTTAGTTTTTGTTGAAATTCAACAGACACTGGACTAGAATGACCACAGTTCATCTAGAAAATGCTGGTTAAATGAACATTTGGAATGGTCTCTTAATTTTCTGTGGTTGTATGCATGTGTGATATAATATTATGCTTAAACAAATGATTCCTCTCTCTGATTTTCTCAGTGCACTATCAGAAGATCGTCCACAGGGACATCAAACCGTCAAATTTGTTACTTGGAGATGACGGCCATGTCAAGATTGCTGATTTTGGAGTCAGTAACCAGTTCGAGGGGAACGATGCCTTGCTCTCTAGCACTGCTGGTACTCCTGCTTTCATGGCCCCAGAGACGCTGTCAGACAATCGCAAGAACTTTAGTGGAAAGGTGTGTCTGTGTTCATGGTTTTGCTTTATTTCATGTAATCGAGGCTGTGTTGTGGTCATCAGCATAGCCATTAAATATGCAAAGAGATAAATATCATATGTTTCGGGTGTGATCTGTAGGGTATGTAAATGTGATATGCAAATGAGCTGTTGAATTAGAGTGATATAGAGAGGTCAAAGGAGTCAGTAGAACTGTCAGCTTCGGGTTAAAGTTAATTATTGTTTTATAATTAAAGGTGAAGGGTTTATTTATTTGACACTACAACAGATTCATCTAACAAACCTATCCAAGGTGCAAAGGTTCCAGTAATATTAGACTTTATGTGATCATAGCTGTTTTTTCCTAACAGAAAGTTATATGTGTTTGTTAAACCATTGCAGGCTCTAGATGTGTGGGCTATGGGAGTGACCCTCTACTGTTTTGTGTATGGCAAGGTAAGATTCTGCTGTATGTGAACTGCTTCTGTACAAATTTTTAACATATACAGTGCTAACAACTTTATTAGACTGCCTGTCTTAAAGGTGCAGTGTGTAAGAAATGCAATATTATATACATATCTGTCTTCAGAGGTGTAAAAAGACCTTACATAATGAAGCGTTATGTTTTAATCATCTTAGCATGAGTTAATTCTATCTACATAAACAGCGGGTGCCCTTGTATGGAATTCGTCATGTTGTTTCTACAGTAGCCCTCAGCGGACAAACTGCTCTACAGAGCGCGTTTCACGTTGCGCTATCTCCTTCGGCAAAGAAGCAAAAACGTGACGACATCTTTGTCCTGTGTCAGCCATCGTAGTGCTTCCAAAGGGAGGGGTGGAATAAGTTATAGGTTGCAATTCGCAACCTCACCGCTAGATGCCGCTAAATTTCATACACTGGACCTTTAAGCACTGTATATGTCATTATAAACATACACTGCTCTATATTATGTACTGTATACAGTATATATGCAATCTAGAACGGACAGACAAACTGTTGAAAGTGCACCACTACACTTGATTTATGATATTTATCACCTACCTTTCTCTCTCATCCTCTTTTTTCTTTTTCTTGTCCTCCAGTGCCCGTTTATTGACGAGTACATACTGGCACTTCACAATAAGATCAAGAGCAAGCATGTGGAGTTTCCCGAGATGTAAGTCGCCCTCACTGTCTCCTGCAGGAGAGAGATAACAAAGCTGGATAATGTCACAGAGCTTTGTGTTTACGCTGATGTGGGATAAATGGTCTTTGTACGTCTGCTTGGGTTTATTTAGGATATTTGCATATGCTCGCGGCAGGTGTGTTTGAATGAGAGAACAATATATGCATTGTGAAGCGTTTGTAAGGCCTGATGTCATCTGGTGTTTGTTTATGACATAAAGTCATGAAATAATGATAGACTATAGTTTATATGAACTTCATGAAGTAATTTAAGATATTCTTTTTTACTTCTTTGGTATTGGACACAAAACCAGACATTTTTCTAAATATATTTTTTTGTGTTCCACAGAAGAAAGAATCGTATACAGGTTTTAAACCACATGAGGGTCAAAAATAGTGACTCAATCTCTTTAACTCTTCCACCGCCATTGACGAGTTATCTCATCATTTAAAAAAAAAACGCTTCCCCGCCAAAGACGAGTTTTTACGGCAATCAGTGTTTGTACTGTTGTAGAGCAGGTGGCGCTATTACACACCTTTGGGAAAAAGTACAGAATCCCAGAACCTAGAACGTATATGTTTTAACGTTTTTTAATGATTGTTTTGAGTGTAATCTGGGCGGAATCTTTGACAAAAAACGTTAATTATCTCAGCTGTTTAATCACAATGATGCATTTTTGAAGAAACCTAACCACATCTACGGAGTGATAAAAAATGAAGAAATGAAGATAGAAGAATACGTTTTCAATTGTTTAAAAGCTGAGACTCATATTTGACATATTGTTTGTCCATATATTCTTTACAGAAAATTTACTGTGAGCCATTAAAGTTGGGTGAAAATGTTTAAAAAAATGCTGGCGTAGGCTGGCAACTTTTTTTTAAAGAGGCTGGCGGCAAATGAGTTAATGACTCATTTTATCAGTTTGAATTTTTTTGTAGAACCTTCGGATGGGAAAGATATGACACATTTCTTTGTAATACTGTATTACTTATCATAGGAACTCTTCAGCAGCATCAGTGCTTTTAGTCTGTTTTAAGAACTGAAGTGATCATTTTATGTATCTTCCCTTTGTTTATGTTAGGAGAGTTCCGGTAAGTCAGGCTCTAACTCAAGTTAACTATACCGCGTGTTTGTAAGTTCAGCCCCCGTGATGTTTACAGAAGATGTCTGTTGTGTATCTCACTTCTGATAAAACCATGCTGTCATTGTCTGACCATGCCATCAGATGCCTTGGTTTTACTGCTTCAGCTTCTGCTTATGTTTCTGTGATGTCTCAGTCCAGCTGTAGGCGGGGGACTGAAGAACCTGACCTTACGAATGCTGGACAAAAACCCAGACACCAGGATCACCATTCCTGAGATCAAAGTAAGTTTCAGTGGAATGCAGCGGAGTGGTTCTGAAGTGGAGAGTGGAGTAGTTTCAGAGGTTTACAGAGAAATTAATCTTTTTCTTCCATATTTTACCTCAGAGGGCTGGTGTTATTAATTTGTGCTACTACTCTTGTCATGCATCCTCACTGAAGAATGAAGATTCTGTCATCATTGATTCACCCTCTTGTCATTTCAAACCTATGACTTTCTTACCTCTGCAGAACACAAAAGAAGATATTTTGAAGAATGTTGGTAATAAAAAAACGTTGGTCCCCATTGACTTCTATTGTGTGGACACAAAACCAATGCAAGTCATTGGGGACCAACGGTTTTTTTACCAACATTCTTCAAGATATGTTCTTTTGTGTTTTGCAGAAGAAATAAAGTCATACAGGTTTAAAATTACGAGTGGGTGGGTGATGATGACAGAATTTTTATTTTGGGGTGAACTATCCCTGTAACTCAGAGTGCACTATGCCTGCACATTCATCACTTTACAATACACATTTTCTAAGAGTGACATTATCATGCGCTGTGGTCTCTCAGTGGTAGCAGTGTTTCTATCAAAGCTATTGTTTTTTCTTTTGACACTATGTCATAGAAAAAAAATCAGTTCTGGAAACTTCCATCTGCTTTCTCTGTGTGACAGTGAATGTGAATAATTAGCACACACACACACATGCTCGGCCGTCAAGAGACTCCTGCCTGCGTGTCATTACCCTGAAAATCTCCCATTAAAGCAACGGTCCCCAGAGCACGCGTTAATCAGAGCTGCGCACCCTACATTAACTCTACCCTCATGTCCTTCTGACTATCTTTGTGTTTTAAGGACAGACATTATATTGCTTTAATCATTTCCATGGCGTTTTCAATTGATGAACGGATGAAGTGATGGAGGAAACAGTGAATGGATGAATTTATGTGTGCTACGTGCATTTGTTTGTCTACAGGTGGACCCATGGGTAACTCAGGATGGTGCCGATCCATTGCCTTTAGAGGAGGAGCATTGTACTGTGGTGGAGGTCACTGAAGAGGAGGTGCAGAACTCTGTGAAGTTTATTCCCAGCTTGTCAGCTGTGGTAAGTGTAAATGTGTATACATATTTTGTGAAAGAACGATTTAAAGCTGCAATCTGTAAAAAAAAAAATCCAAAATGAACAAAAATGAGTTAATGAGCAACAGTAAGTTAATAATTATGATTTATAATTTAAACTGTCGGGTAAGATTTTATGGGAAATATCACTGCAGGGCGAAATGTCGAAATGTTAGGAGAATAAAGTCGAAATAAAGTCGAAATGTTACGAGAATAAAGTCGAAATAAAGTCGAAATGTTACGAGAATAAAGTGGAAATGTTACGAGAATAAAGTCGAAATGTTACGAGAATAAAGTCGAAATGTTACGAGAATAAAGTCGAAATGTTACGAGAATAAAGTCGAAATGTTACGAGAATAAAGTCGAAATGTACGAGAATAAAGTCGAAATGTTACGAGAATAAAGTCGAAATGTTACGAGAATAAAGTCGAAATGTTACGAGAATAAAGTCGAAATGTTACGAGAATAAAGTCGAAGTGTTACGAGAATAAAGTCGAAATGTTACGAGAATAAAGTCGAAATCTTTTGAGAAAAATTAGAGAATTGCTAGAATCAATGGCTGTGGAGGATTAGGTTAAATCCTACTTTAGATTAGGATTTAGCATTAAGGAAATTCTTTGTCTTTTGGCGCATCATCACGGAGTTATAATTAGTAAAAGGACACTGCAGCGATTATGTAGGAAACTGAATTTATTGAGAAGAAAAAATCAGACATGAACTAAGAACTAACTCACTGGTTCAGATGACGTGCTTAAAAATAACTTAAACTCTTAAACTACAACTTTCACGTAAACAAGAAACGTGTTACGACGTTTATTCTCGTTACATTTCGACTTTATTCTCGTAACATTTCAACTTTATTTTCGGAACATTTTGACTTTATTCTCGTAACATTTCGACTTCATTCTCGTAACATTTCGACTTTATTCTCGTAACATTTTCACTTCATTCTCGAAACATTTCGACTTTATTCTCGAAACATTTCGACTTTATTCTCATAACATTTCCACTTTATTCTCGTAACATTTCCACTTTATTCTCGTAACATTTCCACTTTATTCTCGTAACATTTCCACTTTATTCTCGAAATCTTGGATTTTTTTTCTCTCTTTTTAACGTGGCACTAAAACGGCGTCGTAAAAAACAAAACAAAAATAGCTAGATATAATTTAATACTTTTTTGTGGTGGGGCCAGTGCAAATTTTGGCACGGCAAGTAAAAATTAGATTCACTTAGCCGAATGGCCCACTGATCTTTGAGCCCTGCCAGTGTACCGTCATTTGTCTTCCGCCTACGTAAATAGAAGGACCTGCAATTTTATCTTTCAAACAGAGATGGCGATAGAGAGATTTTTTTGGCTTCAAAATTAATTGATTTCTGTATATCAAAATATCCTTATTTCTTCCCTCATGTGGTATTCTAGATATTGGTCAAAGCCATGTTAAGGAAGCGTTCCTTTGGGAATCCATTTGAGTGTCCCAGCAGGAGAGAAGAGAGATCCATGTCTGCACCAGGCAGTCTGCTCATGTAAGTGATCCAAACACTTGTTCCCTGTGACCCGCAAAATCGTCAAACTTATATAATATATATATCATTATATTATATAATAACATCACTTACAGTATGACTAAATGGAAATCTATAATAATGCCACATATACCCAAATGACCCTCCATTTCCTCAAAAGAGGCTGAAATCTATTAAACGTCTTTTTGGCTTTTTTCTCTATCCGCATTCAAGGTCACAGCGTGGTATTTCAAACGTCATGTCTATCTGTTTGAATAGGAAGGTGTGCTAATAGTCCCCCATTACTTCTCCTGCTGCCATCATACGTTTCCATAGTAGCATGATTCAGCCGGTTATTCTCTGGCTGTATGAGTGCTGCATTGAAAGCTTTGGAACAATTTCTGTCTAGAAGTTTATCCTCCGCAGTGCCCTGAGGAGAAGGCGACTCCAACACACTCATCAATCATTTAGATTATGCTTTCAGTCATTTATATGAGATTTATTTTAAAATGAGATTAGATTCGAGAGAAATTAACGTTTGGTCAGTCATGGTTTTGGTTTGTGTCATTTTTTAGAGGATCTATTGACAGAAATTAAATATAATATACATGACTGTCAGATGTATATACAGACCTTACATAATGAAGAGTTATATTTTCATTACCTTTGAATTAGCTATTTCTATCTACATACACTGCGGGTCCCCTTACATGGAATTCACCCTGTTGTAGCCCTAAACGGACAAACTGCTCCACAGAGAGCGTTTCATAAATAAGTTATCTCCTTCGGCAAAGATGCGAATATGTGAAATCATCTTAGTCCTGTGTCAGTCACCGTAGTGCTACGACAGGAGGTGTGGAGTTAACCATTGGTTGCAATTCGCAACCTCACCACTAGATGGCAATAAATTTCACACAATTTTTATACATTCACACTAAAAATTCCACACTTTAGATGTTACCTGCAGCATAACTTCTGTTACAGTCATTCTCAGAGAGGCTTTTTGCAATTATTTACTTGAATCACATTATATATCTGCCCACTAGAATGACAGTAAGTGTCTCCAAGAAGTAATTTCTGCCCCCACTCAAGCGTTTCTTCCACATTAGAGTGGCCTTGTCCAAGGACAACAGAATGTGCTCTGACTTTTCCTCTTTATGTGCTTCCTGGTATGTGTCTATCAGAATGACCAAAGAGTTACTGCCTGTCTGCTGAATGTCCTGGATCAATATAAACAGTCTGATAAGCTCTGTTTGCATCCCACATAATCTCAAAGACAAATAACCTTGCAGATATGTCAATGCAGCGCTGACTTGCTCTGTTGCAGGTTGTGTTATTTTTCATACTTGACGTATGCGGCGAGGTCATCAATTATCTGTAAACAAATGTACATGTTTGTTTGGTGTGGCCTCTCCTTGCAGTGACACAGCAAGCCAATGTTATCAATCGATTGTATTTTCACTTACCTCCATCGTTTCTATATGAGCCATTTGTTCTCCAGCCTACTTGTTCCCTATGAGATCGTCATATGGAGAATGATTAAATGACAACAGCGCCCCCAGTTGGTGGAATGTCATAATTTTGTTTTTGTCACAAGATCTCAGTTCCTATAAATGTCTATCTGCCCTTGGTAGTTATTAACATGTCATCCATAATTCAGTGTCAGGTTGAATACACCACTTCCTCCACCCTAACCACTAACCTTTCTCATGGAAACACTTCATCTTAAATGCTTAACACGCACTCTCTTCCTCCTGTTCTGTGGTGATGATAAATACAAGACAAATGACTGCGGCTATAGATATGGATGGATGGGTAGATGCATTAGCAAAAAATGACATAACATGTTATTTTGTAACATCATACTGGATTTCACCTTCAGTTTGAATGGAAAAAATACTGGATGCTGGAAAATTGTTGTGTTGGGTCTGGTTAGGACACAGCTATGCGCACCACTGAACCAAGCAATGGTCAGGAAATCGTTACATCAAATAGACATTTGCTGGTTTTGGTGTAGCCCCCCTTCAGCATCTTAAAAATCTCCAGGGAGTAATGTGAGGAGCCTATTTGTATGCTCTTGAAGCACAGATTGCGCTTGCTTCGTGATATTTGCAGTTTTTGTTTGTCAAATACAGGGTTAAACGCTGTACGTGCTGGACAAATGTGCGTGGCATTTGTTTTATGATGATTTTTAAAAACGCTTGGGCTCTCTGGTGCTTGTGCTGTCTGTCTTTGACCGTACTATAGCGGGGTTTAAATTACAGTATATACCACGGGTACTCATATTATGACTCTCAGGGGCCACTTTTAGAAAATATGTGTGTCCAAGGTCTAGTAAACCTGATCTTTGTCATTTGCTTTTAAATGAGCAGTAACCAGCAATGACAGCTGTCTTAGACCAACCATTTTTATCAGCTCATGCATCCAAACAATAGGTGCGGAGCAGTTCTTTTGTTTTTAAAGTGTCTGCATTCAATATTTGTATCACTTAAAACTCATCTTTATGCCTTAAAATAGCATATGTAAAACTTTTTTTCCTGTGATGATCATTTTTCATGCCTTAAAATGACTTGAATGTAATTCCACACACTTGTTTCTTCTAGTATATGCCGATTCATGAATATGGATTCATTATTATTAGTCGCCCTTTATGTTTGTCAATTGGTTTTAAAAATATCTAACTAATAAAAGTCTTAAAAAAGCACTTTGACAATTTTTACAACACAGTATTAACTAATAAAATTGAAGTACATACATTTTAAAATTGTTAACTTACAAATAATGGAGATGATAAACTGATGTAAACTGATCTATGTGTAAGCACCACCTCAAATTTTGACTTTCATTCTTATAAACAAATTGAACTTTTGGTTTGACATGAAACTTGCATCACCTTGTCTTGACTCTGAGCTCTGACACACTCTGTATTTCCTCCACTGTCTCTCTCTCTCTGCTGCAGGGACTCATGGCCGTTCCGTCCCTCTTTTAAACTGCACCCCTCATTAAGGTAACTCATAGTGACAGGTGGACATTGTAATTTGTCACTCAAGCCCTCTATCAGATTCCCTGCCCTCTTCATTCCCATGGGTCACTGAAAGTCTGAGTCATATCTCCATCCTGCTCTTCTGTGGCATTTCTCCTCAGTAAAAATTCGGACCGGTATTGTTTTGAGAATCCAACCCATACATCTGTCCTTTGTCCCGGTCTTTCATTGAATCCCATTATGTCCAGTCTGGGCAGTTGTGTCTTCTCACTGTTTCAAAATATCATCCCATGTGCATGTCTGTTTCACATTTTTTCAGACAGTTTTTTCCAATGCTTACTGCTGGGTAGTCTCTGACGCAGTTCACTGACCACTTGATGCTTTTTACGTGCATACTGTCAGGCTCAGGGTGCACGAGTTAACTAGTCTGTCATAAAGTAAATGCACCTGATGATTAGAAAATAACAAATGTGTACAGTGACTGATTTTGAAGAACTTGTCTCTGGATTTAGATTTCTTTTGCTTGAGTTACTTAACAGCAAGTTAACAGGATATTCATTATAGGAACTGTATATTCTGCTTTTTTTCAGAGATATGTATGTAAAAAATGCTATATTACAGAAACTAATCACACATTCTCTACACACTTTTTTTAGTTTTTCATATTGTACAATCATGTACTGTACTTATTTTTTGCTGTTATATTTTTGTGGTATCATTTAAGAAATGCAACATTGGTCATTTAGACTATCAATCACACAGTATTCTTGTTTTCTCTCCCAGAAAAGGGAGCAGTGGAGAGGCCGGTAGAGAAGTTGAGCTTGAGGACCTGGATGAGGATGAGCCGCCCACCTCCTGAGTGACTCTGAAGCTTTCCTCATTGTCTGCGCTTCTCCATTCAGACATTTCCAACCATTTGAACAGATCCATGACCCAGACCACACGCCTGCAACCTGTTACATTAAACTGGATTATTCTGTTGCATGTCTTCAGTGGTACAAGAATCATAAAGTAAGGATTCCATTGTTCTCTCTTTTACATTTTTGGGATCTTTCCCATGATCCATCCCAACGTTTCCTCTCAGCATTGCTTTAATACTGTAAGTAGATTTCGGGAAACAATCTACACCGGACCTGTTTTGTTTGAAAGACGGACCTTTGGTACCACAAGCTCTTCTGAACACACGTACAGCATGGAGAAAAACTGCTGATGATAATATGGTAAAGCTCAAATCGATGGCATTGATGGAGCATGATGACATCATAATACGCGTGCATGTGTATAAAATAACAGCTGTGGATTCTTGCCTTTTTGCACTTAATCTATCCCAGTCATGTCTAAGAATGAAAATTGGCTAGATATTGGGTTTCCATATCTCTCGTTCTTTTTCTTTCTTTTTATACCATTAATAATTTCTCACCTCACACACACACGGGTGGAGAAGCTTGAATCAAAGGGGCTTACGAATTCACTAAACACTAATACTAAAAACTCTCTTTGTGTAAATATGTCCGTCACAAAAAAATGCAAATCAGAAAAGATTTGAGAAAACAGGGCTTATTAATGAAACGTGGACCGTGTTTCCCATTATCCTTAAACAGGGCTTATTCTCCACGTTTGTGAATGTAAAAACCCCTGAATCAAGTTACACAGGATGCACGTCTCTCATGTCAGTGTTTCGTCTGTACTGGAGCGATATGTGTCATTGTTTACCGAGTCTAAGCATTCCAAGAGGCCTGTTTGTCAGTCACATGAGCAAAAACATAGCACAGAAGCGAATGAGCGTGCGTGGAAGGAGAGGGAGTCACTTTCACTCAAAACAGACAAGCCAATTGAGGGTAGGATCTGAATACGATGTTTAGCTCGGGAAGGAAAGTAAACTGCCATTCAATGTCAGCACGGACCCTCTCAGCTCAGATTAACTTTGTACAAACAATACGCCTTGTTTACGTCGAATCATCTGCCAGCCGAAGACATCTTCTCTCCGAATACTACAAGTAAAAGAGATGCTTACTGGACGACCACTGTCATCGTGCATTTGGAGTGTATTTAACTTATTTGTTATAATAGTGAAATTGTTTTAAAAGATTTTTGCATGAATTAAACTGCATTTTTAATTTGGTCAGGGGTCAGTTTTTTTTGTAACGGAATCGCTAGCCCAAATTTGAAAATTCTCTCATAAGTTATTTAGAATTTAAAGAAGTTTATTTAGAGATTCATATGTGTTAAATAAAAGTTTGTCTTAAACTCAAGAAAGAAAGTCGTACACATCTGGGATGGCATGATGGTACATTATAAGAGATTTTTGTATATTTGCCTGAACCGTTCTTTAAATTAGTAATGCAAGTTGTCAATGCTTACAGGAAACCTTACACACATGTCAATCTTTTAAATGACTCATTATTGCTTATATGAAGGTGAATTGATCCTTTGCGCTGACCCACTTTCATTATATTCTTACTAAAATCTTTCTCTCTCTCTCCTGCCCTCTTTTTTATGCACACACCTTTCATGCTTCTTGTTCATCTAAAACCGAATTCAACAGCAAAAGCATTTTCAGTGCCAAACTGGTCTTTTTATGGTCTTATGGAGTCGTGTGTTTGTTGTGTTACTGTAGATGTAGTGAGATTCTGTATGTGGTACTCAGGGTCTGGACAATGCTGTTCTTGGAATACAGAGAGATTTGAGTAGCATATTCCTTGTTCAGGAGCTGTGTTTATGTGTGTGAATTTCCAAATTCTCGTTTACTTTTGCATACGTTTGTTACTTTACGTTTCCCTGATGTACAGTACTTATCGATGTATGCTATGCACCTCTTCCGTGTCTTGACGTATGGCATGTCTCTTTACTTGCTATAACCTTTTATTAGCTTTTACAAACCTCACTTCGGGTTTGTTAAAGTTTTTGATATCTTTATGAAGAAGCAAACCTTGATCTCAAAAACCCCTTTAAATTTTTCCTGGAGAACATTTTGTATAAGCTAAACATATGCAGCAGTCTATATATGGCATACCTCTGTGTGAGCAATGGACTTAAGTGCTACAGCTTTATTTCTTATTTCGGGTCACAGCTCATGTGCAATAGATAGCAGGCATGGTCACCCATTTACCATTTCTGTATACACACACACACATGCATAATGTTTTCTGTTGTTAACGTGAATCTCTAAAGGAAGGATTAAAAAGTGGCTATTTTGAACTGTGTAGCTCCTGTCATGAAAGTGATTTAAATGTTTCTTTTCTAACGAAAGTTGAAGTTGAAGAACCTTTAAAACATATATCAGAATTGACTGCTGTATATAAATCATAAAATGCTTAAATACCTGCAGTCTGAATGCGCAGTTATTTGTGTCCGAGTGCCTGATATTGCGGGTTATTTATATTGCATTGATCTGAATGTAACTGAATTTAAAAAGTCTGAGAAAATAAGACAAAAACAGCATGGCCTGAGAAAGCACTGAATGCAACTCTTTTGTAAATATGTAACAAAGCATATAAAGATGTTATTTTTTGCATGCTTTTTGTACACATAGACATAATCAAAAACAATAAAGATATCACAAATGACAGTGGCTTCTGTTTTTATTATGATTTGATAAAATTGTTCTGAATCCATAAAAATAAACTGCTAACAAAACGTTTGACAAAATTCTTTAAAATGGTGTTTAGAACAAAAAACCCATCATGGTGTTATCTAATTTTCAACAGGTTCAAGATTTTAATAAATAATGTCCTAAAAAAGATTGATCTAATAAACTGACCTCCCATGCGAACAGCAGAAGATATTTATCCTAAATATATCATAAAATATGCATTTATATATTTACTACAGTTTATAGGTATCCCTGCACAGAGGCTGTCTTTCATGTCAATGAAAAGTGTGAATCTGCTAAAACTGACACCATTAACAAAGAATAAAACACCTCTTGGAGTTCTTTCACAGCTTTGTCTTTTAAATTCTACTTTTGACAATCTAAATATTTATATAATCTTCTAACTACAGTATCGGCTTAACAGTAACAATTTATACGTTGATATAATGTTTAGAAATGTCCCTTTCTTAGATCTGGAGATATTTTGTTGTGGAAAACTCTGAATAACAGTTAAAACCCCTCCCATAAAAACAATAAACCTTCTCACACCTAATAATATTGTTTCCCTCTGCAGTTCCAAGTTTCTCACTGGTGAAATATTCTTTCTGGAGCGTTGTGTCTCTCAGATTTTATTTTTTATGTTCCAGGACTGAGAGGTGCTAGTCATTTCAGTGCAGTAGTCGGTAGTCATGGCAGCCTCTCTCTCTCTCTCTCTTCACTCCTGTGCACAAAAAGACTTTGATTACTGCTCAAAGCTGCATTGAGTAGTTGTTTATGATGATATACTGTTATTCTACAGGGATCTTCTATTTAGGTTATTTGAATGGTGTGTTACCTGTGGTTTCTCTTTTTCTGTCTGTACCGTGGGTAATGTTTGCTTCTGTGGATGGACAAATACACATCTGAGAACTTGTTAATTTTTACAATGTATTTACTTATGCAACAGCTACCAGGTGCCTTATTGCAGAAACTTGCTTTCTTAAGCTGTAAGTTCAGATCGGATTGTTACATTTTCTAATTGGGCTCCAAATTAAAATGACCACAATAGAGTGGATCCTGAGTTAGGTTGTTTCTCTTGTAAGTACTATCATATGGTTTATTTTAAACTCATGACAATCTGACCCTACTATCCCACTTTGTTTTTATGTTTTGAAATATTCATTTATTTTACATTTTTATTTATTGTCTTTGTGGATAGTCTTGATCTAAAACCTATATTTTTTATTCTTTAACTGGGAGCTTCAATGTTCTGTATACTATATAATACTTTTAGACACAATAAATGATCAAATAGACATTTTGTTTGACACCTGCATGTTATGTCTAAATGCTGATTTCTCTCTCTCTCTCTCTCTCTCTCTCTCTCTCTCTCTCTCTCTCTCTCTCTCTCTCTCTCTCTCTCTCTCTCTCTCTCTCTCTCTCTCTCTCTCTCTCTCTCTCTCTCTCTCTCTCTCTCTCTCTCTCTCTCTCTCTCTCTCTCTCTCTCTCTCTCTCTCTCTCTCTCTCTCTCTCTCTCTCTCTCTCTCTCTCTCTCTCTCTCTCTCTCTCTCTCTCTCTCTCTCTCTCTCTCTCTCTCTCTCTCTCTCTCTCTCTCTCTCTCTCTCTCTCCTCTCTCCTCTCTTTACCAGCCCCAGTGCCAACCCCCCCTTTTTTGAAGTCACATAATCAATGTTTTTCTTCCTTAGAGAGCTGCCAAACTGAAGTCCCGCAGGTTAAAATTTGCCCTCACATTCTCTGTTAAAAAACAAGTTTAATCGACATGCTGCGTTGCTACAGTAACTAACACTGCAGAGATATTTATAGGAAGCTGTTGTTTCATGGACATCAATGTATATGTATAATGAATTGAATTCTTCCCACATTTACACAACTCAAAGGTAAGATATTTTTCCTCCCACACAGACTCTGTTAAAGTGAGATTTGAATTGTATGTAAATGCTGATTTGTGCCGAGCTGAAGATTTTTCCATACGGACACTTCGGGAATTCAGCTTGATTTGGGAATAATATTACATCTGTTACTGATCACTCAAGCTCCTTGTGTGGTGTTTAACAGTGTGTCTCTGCTGCCCCCTTGTGGAATTTAAAGCACACTATGACTTATCTCTCAACAGCTCTTCCAAATGTAAACTTCAGTAGAAGAGCATAAAGTAGATTGTCCTTACAATAGTATTTAGCATCAACATCATAAGTCTGATGTGAGGTATGTAAATATAATATATTATTGATAACATAATGATAATATTGATAACTTCTAAGGTTAGGAAGTTTGTAAACATTTGTAAACATTAGTTAACCATCAAATAAACGGTATTTGTTAGTAGTTAAATTTTAATTTATATTTTTTTAATCAAAAGCTGTTAAATTTAGTTAACAACAACTGTTTATCGACGAAGATTATTTAATGCTGTAAAGATGTTTCACTGTTGTTAGCATTGATGAATTGTGGTTAGTGTAAGGTGTTAATATAATATTTGATATATTTTTTTAAATTTGCAAACACTCACCTCTTCATTGAGTTGTGTATTCTTATATTTCATGTTTTTGTAGAAATCTCGTTTTGGAAGTAAATGTAGAAGGAGCACATCACACACAACAGTTGCCTTTAAACAAATCAAAACAAATATTTTTTAAATATCATAAAAATGGACAGCTTCGAAAGAATTTAGTAAGGCACTTTTTATCTACCCTTTTTAAAGAAATAGTTCACGTTAGAATTAAAATGTTATGCTTATAAATTCACCATCATGTCATCCAAGATCTCCATGTCTTTATTTCTTCTAAAGAAACTTATCCAAGCTTATTGGGGAAACATCTACTGGAATCTATAATGGATTTAATGGGGGGCAACCTGACGCTTGACTTTTCCAACCTAATTGCATATTACAGGAAGTCTTCAACCTGTAACACGGTTGGGTGCAAGCTGTGTTTTTGTGGTTAAAAAGTAAAAAAGGTAAAAAAATTCTTAGCGAAGCAACTGATATTTTGACCTTTAATGAGGTTAACCCCTATTTTATCCATTATATGGAGGAAGATCCGGAAATGTTTTCCTCAACAACCTTGGATTAGTTTCTACAGAAGAAATAAAGACATGGACGTCTTGGATGACATGAGGGGTGAGTAAATACTGTAAGAATAACATTTTAATTCCTTGACAACATTTTAACTGTCTACAACTAAAATTATAGCATATTTGATCTTGTGATAAGAGATGATCACTAAATGTGAATTATATCCATCCATCCATTTTCTACCGCTTATCCGAACTACCTCGGGTCACGGGGAGCCTGCGCCTATCTCAGGAGTCATCGGGCATCAAGGCAGGATACACCCTGGATGGAGTGCCAACCCATCGCAGGGCACACACACTCACTCATTCATTCACTCACACACTCACAACCTACGGACAATTTTTCCAGAGATGCCAATCCACCTACCATGCATGTCTTTGGACCAGGGGAGGAAACCGGAGTACCCGGAGGAAACCCCCGAGGCACGGGGAGAACATGCAAACTCCACACACACAAGTCGGAAGCGGGAATCGAACCCCCAACCCTGGAGGTGTGAGGCGAACGTGCTAACCACTAAGCCACCGTGCGTGAATTATATCAACGGACTTAATTAACTATTGTTTGAATAGCCTATATTAATAAATATTCATAACATGTACCAATCTCATAAAATAATATTGGAAAAAGGTTTCACTCACCACTCCAAAGATTCCTACACCTGAGCCAATGGCCGTCAGCGTTGGAATGATATCAAATTTTCCTGCCTGCAAATTATTTTATATCAGCTGTAAAAGTGGATATGTGAATGTTCTGCAATGTGTAACTATAGGGAAATCCATTTACCCGTCCATGAACAACGATGTTTATCCGTATACCAAACACCTTCATTAATGTTCTCTTCTCCACGTTGTTCTCCAAATAATGTTTACCATATCTGAAACCATCCATATTATATAACAATAGTCAATTTAGATCTTTATAAATATTAAATTCTAATACAGTTGAGACATTTAGACTTTTTCCTCAGTTAAAGGTCCCATGTGTTATTTTTTTGTAGGATCTATTTACAGAAATGAAATATAATATACATAACTGTGTCTTCAGAGGTGTAAAAGGACCTTACATAATGAAGCGTTATGTTAAGAATGAGCTTTTTGAATCTAAATACACCGCGGGTCCCCATTACATGGAATTTGCCATGTTGTTTCTACAGTGGCCCTAAACGGACAAACTGCTCTACAGAGCGTGTTTTGTAAATACGTTATCTCCTTGTGAAAATGTGACGACATCTTAGTCCTTTGCAGCCAACATAGGGCTTTGAATGGGAGGGGTGGAGAAAGCCGTTGATTGCAATTCGCAACCTCATTGCTAGATATTTCAACACTGGACCTTTAAGCTTTAAGCTAATTATTTTTCCATTATACAATGAGGTGTAATCTGTGTATAACAGTGTGTGTCTCTTTAACAGTTAATACTGGACATATTGATTCAAACTTATTGACTGAACTGTTAAAGATCATAATTTTTGGACAGTCTCACCCACCTGAAATTGTATCCCAGTGATGCTTTCTCCCCTTTATCACTTTTCCCAGTTCCGTACAGACCAAAGAATTCATATTGTGGTTTGCAGTGTTTGATTTTGAAGTCCAGATTGCAATCCCACTCAATGAGTATTCCTATAGAGCCACCCTACCAGGTTACAAAGTTTATGAGATGAACATTCATAATTAGCTTGTAAATCTTAATAAACATACTGGAAAGTATTTGTTTTATTTTATTTGATTTTTTTCTGGGAAGAAACATAAGGGACGTGCTTGCATATTCCCTGCAAGCACTGTTGGCACATGTTGTTTTTATTCAGTGAGTTAAAAGTAAGATTTCCTTCTTTATTTATGGCCATTTTTAAAGAAAGATTTAGTTATTCATAAAAAAAACAGTGTGTCTATAATAATTTCTATACAGTGATTTTGAAAAAGATATGGCAACCATGCGTGTTCGCATTAATTCAAACAAACATGTTTTTATGGCTTTCTTAAATGAAAAATGTTTTGTTTAGGGTTTCGGGTGTGGATAGGGGTTTTCGACAAAAATATTATTCTGTATCAATGTATTATTTTAGAATAGCCTTCCGGATTGTACTACTTGCTATTGTCTGAATGAACACATTTTGCTATTTGTGTGCATGTGTGAGTGGGAATTTAACAAGACAACTTATTTCTTCACGTGCACCAGCGAGAGTCACAGTGAACTTTCATTACAACCCACTTTTGGTCCTCACTAAATAAAAGGACTCGCAATTCAGTCAAATACTGTGTTGCTTTAAATCTTTAAATAATCTAAATGTATTGCCCAAGTTTGTGTGATTATTAGGTAATACAAAGCTGCGTGTGCATATGTGTGTGCATAGCAAAAAAAAGTGTGAGTATCGGGGTGTGGGGTGTGTATACAAACAATGACAAAGAGAAAACATACCAAACGAGCTATGTCTGAATAATTAAAACCGGAAAGCTCAATGATATCTCTAAGCCTGAAGATAGGACACAGTGGATCATTTGTGGGATGATACTGACAGCGATTGATGTACGCCTGATCCACACCTTCCACCAGGTTACTCCTAGACAGAGACAGATAGGCTGTAGGAAATGTATACTTGTAGAGGAAATGTATACTTAATTTTGTGAGAGAATTTACTGTGTGTAGTTAGGAGGTAACCTCTTACCTCACTACTTGAAACTGGCGAAAAGTGATGGAGTTTTTGATGAACAGTGTGAAGTTTTCTGCAGCCTCCAATACAGGAGGTCTAGGGAACAAAAAAGAGGGAAACGTCTTGTTAAAGGTACGATGAAGAGTCTCTGGGAATCAAGTTCTATTGTAATTCACCGATAATAAAAGAGAAATCTGTACTCTGGTATTAAACTGTCATCTTCATTAGGACACCAGGAGTAGATCTCGCAAGTTTTGGTTTGGTTCACACACTTGCCCGTCATGAACCCTACGAGAGAAGAGATAAGATGCCGTAAGAGGAAAAATAAGACTTCAGAAGTGTATTTGGGACTGAGTGAACTGTAAAGAAGGCAAAAAGCTGAATCAAAACAACAACATTGAAATTACTTGTCTCATGCTTTAGAAGGAACAGAGACCGGCGAACACACATGCAATGTTAATTAACAAAAAAGAGAAAGTTTTGTAAATTCATTTTTCTGTAAAGAATTTTGTATCCTTTTTTATAACATGTACTTAAAAAGGAATTTACATAGAATCATCAGTGTCACACTGTGAACATTGAAGGTTAAACATAGAAGCAGATTATGACCATTTGTGCGAATGACATTTCTAGTATCTTCCATTCCGAAAGTCTGCTAATAACAGCGAGCATGAACAGTGAACATCAAAAGACATATTCACACAGATTCATTTACTGCCAACAAACGTGTTTGATGATTTCCATATATGCTGTAGTTCGTTTTTTTACCAAACAGGTTTGTCATATACCCTACAGGTTTAGGGCCAGGTTAACCTAACAGTGCAAAATATCGTGAGAGCGCAATGAAAAAAAGTCAAGATGGGAGTGGAAATTTCTGAGGAAGACTTACTAAAAAGGGGCACATTAAACAGGCAATATCTCATCATCTCGTCATTAAATAAAGCTGCAAATGCTAGTACAATGATGAGCGCAAACTTAAGTAAATCAAGTTACGTGATTCCTTTAAATACTCTCCTTCCATAAAGTTTGCTGAAGAGCAAACTCCTACAAATCCATATGCCTTTTCAGCACTAATTTCACTGTGTCTCTTTAGTAAATACCGAAAATCCTTTTTTGACACGCCAGAAGCAGTTAGTAAATCTCGCTCTTATAGTATATTGATCATTTTGTATCATGCTCCTCATATTTAATGTAACGTGAGGGCATGAAGAGCGAATATTGTACAAATGTTCCCCCTAGGCATCACTTTTGGCTACTACTGTGCATACAGTATTTTTTACAGAGAACTTGTTTTGGTAATAGCCTAGTATATAGAAGTAGAATACAGTACAACAGTTAAAATCACCATAGGGCCAGTATATGAAATCAAGTACATGTCAGAAATATAAGGCACAAAATTAACAATAAATGTACAATTAAGAAACATTTGAGAAAATGCTCCTGTATGCTGCTTTATACATGTGGTGAGGAAGGCCGTGAGGCGGTGGTGTGAGTGATAGTTGGATCAGCTGTGTGCACACCGGTCCCGCATATCTATATCATATATACGGAGGTAATCGGGAGCATAAGAGGACGAGCGACGGGACTGCTGACGAGAGGGGACCGGACCCGGACATTTGTTTAAGTTTGTGTTTATGTTCCCGCCTGCTTCCTTCCTTTTATTGAACCTTGTTAAAATACAGAATTAAGCATTCTTTGGCTTGTTCGTGCCATGACAGTACACGGTTTAATTACTGTAAAGTGAGATGG
This sequence comes from Triplophysa dalaica, assembly GCF_015846415.1. Lineage (NCBI taxonomy): Eukaryota > Metazoa > Chordata > Actinopteri > Cypriniformes > Nemacheilidae > Triplophysa > Triplophysa dalaica. The sequence continues at coordinate 19,916,181 of NC_079545.1, forward strand.
TAATGTTTACTTAGATTTGTATACCTGAAGTAACCAGGTAAACAGATCTACAGTAGTCAATATTTGTGTACTGTATTTGTGACCTCTTAACAAACTCAGGCCTTTAGTCAATAATGCACTATTCCAATAATGTAACATTGTATTTCTATAGTTGGCTTGTTGATTAGGTTTACTATTCTACGAAAACCATGATTCTAACAAAAACATAAGGAAGCAAAGATTTGTTTGACGTCACATGAGTTTAACATGTTTAGGTTTGAGTAGTAATTCAATAATGTTGCTTACCTCCTGCATGTGAGTGAATGGCAATCTAAATATTTGAATAGTCTGTTTATGGGAATAGTTTTGCCTTGATTTAAATTGCACTGGGTGTTTAAATCAATTTTGCAGCAAATATGTAATGGGTTGTTTTGCGAATCGACTAGTGTGAATTATGCAGTTCATGCCCTCGTGATCCCTGTTGTCTTATATAGCAGATAAGAGCCTCGTGGGTCTCTGGGAATGAAAGACATTAGACAGCACATGGAAAAAAGATTTATCAGGCATGAAGAAACTTGAGATTAAAGTGTTAGAATACAAAAGCATGTCATGAATGTAAGTGACTTACAGAGACGGCAACACGATTGAGGTGGAGGTTACCCAAAGAGTGAAAAACATAACTTGATTCATTTGCCAGTCAAATCTATTAAGATTATACAGTGTTGATGAAAAGATTAAAGAATGATTCAGTTTCTCTGCCCCAGGCGGTGATGTTAGTGCTGTGATGTTAGTCCACACCGTGGTGCTGGTGCCTTCTGTCGGAACAAATAAATGGTTCAAACTTTACCATTTCCCGTACGTTTGTATTTGCCCACATCACAGTCTGCGTCTGAGTTGCACGTGTTCTTCCCATCTGGCACCTGCAACATACACGTACATACAGCATGTTATATTTTTATATATCATAATAGCTATTAGTGATTGTTAAAGCCTACATTTGCTTATTTGCGGAGACAATATGGAAATTTGGCATCTAAATGGCTGATGGCAACAGAAGGACCACAAAACCCTGTTCTACGATTCATTTGTTTAAACAAAAATGAGGGATTATAGGAAGGAAACAGAGAAGAGGTGGTAGACACGATCAAGGGAAGCTTCTGGTGATGTATAGAAACAGCTTTCATACCTCACGGTTAAAAAGATTGTGTTATCTATCTGTGATTACATGCTGGGAACCTTAATGGCATCAGGTCTGGTCCTAAATGCTGATATGTTTTGTTTGAGATCTGCCCACTTAGACTAGAAGTGAGTGACTGTATGATTGACATGTAATGTGACCACAGTGCATATAGTTTGATTTTTGTATAACAAGAAACGAGTCATATTCCAATAATTAACTGATTTAAAAAATATGCTGTACATAAGCACCAAACAATTATTTTATGGTGCGAGTCTTGCAGAATATGCATCTGCTAATGGATATCTAGTTTAAGTGATAGCTCACCCAAAAATGAATCATCATTTATTCACCTTCTTGTTATTTCAAACCTGTGTGGCTTTCTTTCTTCTGCAGAACACAAAACATTTTTTTCTTTTCACTTTTGTGTTCTGCAGAAGAAAGAAAACCATATAGGTTTGTAATGACAAGAGGGTGACTAAATGATGACAGAATTTTCATTTTTGGGTGAACTATCCCTTTAACTTGATATAACAAACACCCTTGAACATCTTATGCTATACCTTATGCTAAACAAATCTGGATTAGTTTCTTCTGAAAAGCACTCTTTGTATCGACCTTCTGCTTTGTATTACCTTGCGATGAGTTTGTTTCCAAGTGGACTAATAAAAAAATCTTCCTGTGCACCCTTTCCTGTTTTTAAGCCAATGCAAATCAGACTGTGGGCATTTTGTGGGTTTGTCATCTGATCCTAATTCCTTCATTTAAACATGCATGCTAAATCCATGCTGCACGTACTAACAGGCCAGCACCCGCAAACTGTCATTTAATGATGAACATTACAAATGGGACATGGAAAATTAAGATAAACAAGACTGTGAAATGGTTCAACAGGACTCAGGATTTGAGTGAAGAAATAACCCAGGGGTGTCATGATTATGAAAGACCCTGGAAATTAATATCTGAGAGAGAGAGATGCTTATTCACCTCGGGACACTTGCCCTGTGTTTGTCCCACAGTATCAATGAAATTTGTCATCACAACGAAAGATGCGTCACCCTAGAAAGCAAAACAGAGGGGAGATTAAATATGGGCCATTTGGGGTAATATACACACACAAGGCAAAATGCAGAGGGATACAGTGATTTAAAATTTACATTATCTCTTTTTGGTTAAACAGTGGTTGCATTAGAAATTGAGTGTTTGAAACTGGCTGTGTACGGTTTGAATCTGTTCATCGTCAGCGTGAGTGCAGTAAAATCCTTAAATCACGTGTTGGTTTATATACAACATGTGCCTGGTTAAATACCGACTCTTCTGGTAATATTGCACAAATATCAAATGTATTATTGTATCTTAGGTATCAGTATTATTATGTTTACCAATAGATCCTTCCTTTTTTCTTAGTCATATGCAAATTTTCAACTATATACATTTGAATATACATAACTATTGCTTCTCAATTTCTTAGTTTCTAGCATTTTGCTCTGATGAAAGCAGCACAAAGGCTGACACAGATGAAACACTAACATTACGTATGTTAGCCCATACAGTGGCTTACATGTTGAGAGTAATTCAAAAGAGCTTCTGAAGCCACAGTACAAAGAACTTAAATGCATCAATGTCACACATTAATTAGGACTAGGTTTGTGACATATTGGACGTTGTCAAAATGTAAATGTCTTATATTTATAAAGCAGTTTTTTTATGTCGTACCTACAAAATACAGTTATATACCTTCTCAGGGAGTGAACAATACTTTTTGATGCAAAGAACAGTTTTGGTTCGTCTTATGGATAATATTTGAACCTATCATGTAGCTCCGAGATGGCCACTCCTGTGCTTGCTAACTAATGACATGTATTGTATGCTGTACAGATCTTCTCCGTCAACAGTCTGTTTCTCAGAACTGGTTTCTAAATGTTGCTGGTGACTGATAGCATAAAGTAAATGATGCGGTCAGGCATTTCAAATTATTTACTTACATTTACATTTATGCATTTGGCAGACGCTTTTATCCAAAGTGACGTACATTGCACTTAACATTGTATCTGTATGTGCAATCCCCTGGGATCAAATCCATGACCATGGCATTGCTTATGCCACGCTCTAACCACTGAACCACAGGAAAGCTATATATTCATACCTCAAATACTTAGCATCTCCTGCTGTGTATTTTAGACGATGGATGGATTTTTAATTTGGAAAATGCTAAACTTTGTTTGGAAAGCTAAATGCTGAAACAATTTCTCTTTCCATTGATTATTAAAAGCACATGTTTAACTGCATTAGACCAGTGGTTCTCAACCGTTTCTCGACGACCTGTAAACCCATTTTAAGAATTGGCGCCCCCCCAATACTGTGCATTGAGGATAGATAAGATAATGCATAAAATATGTCAGATATATGAAGAAGCAAAAAATACCTGTCTATGACAGATTGATCTCAATAGATCAGATTATTAATGTAACAACTCTGCTGATAAAAACAAAAGAAACCATCACAGAAATGAATGGTTTCCATTAAAATACCATTGTGAACCTTTCGCTTTTTGCATTAAAACCATTAAAAAATTGTAATGTTTTGGGCAACGCGTGCGCGTTTCATGATTTTAACACGAGCGAGAGTTTATTCGCAGTCTATAATACAGACGCGGTGTCATTTGCCTGTCGAAAATAGCGTTTTACATCGTTAATAACTGTCAACAGTTTAAACAGCCGTCTACGTTCAGAAATAGGCCTAGATGAAAAGGCGCTTTATTTACACGCCACTCCCTTCACGCGCATTCTTAACTCAACGGGAGAGAGACTTCCGCTTATTCTGAAATTACAGTCTGAAAGACAAACATAGGCTACTTATATGATCTACCTGTTTGATGTACCAGGAATTGCTGCTGCTTCCTGAGTGGACGTTTGCCTACTTTGTAGCCTAGATATTAAGCTTTTGGGCGCAGCCTAGAATTGCACTGTAAAGGACCTACAATAAGTCTGCGCACCAATTTGCAATCGCGTTCCTCCGTTCATTCCTGATCGAGTTCCAGAGGTTTGGGTTTCGGGGAACCGTAACGCCTCCCCTACAGTACCTCTGCGCCCCCCGGTTGAGAACCACTGCATTAGAAATATAAAGACGTGTCTAAGATGTAGCGAAAACAAACTGATGGTTCGTGACTGAAGATGTTTACGCAGTATGAGTAACTTTATCTGGGACGAAAAACGATCCACTCTGGCCTCTATACTTATATTAGCCTCGATTTACTAGATTGTTTAGATCCGTTTTAAAATTAAGTATAGTCCCAAGTGAGAAATAAATATACGAAAATGTTTTTGAAGTACATTTATTTCATGCTAAGTATACTGCAAATCCATTTAGGCTGCATCTTTTGTGCTTAATGAAAATACGCGATTGTATTTGTGGTATACTAAATTAGTTCACTTAAAGTCTGCTAAATTGGAACAACTGATTTTGTACTTAATGTACTTGTATTGTGCAGAAATAGTGCTGATGTCCAACTAAAGATACATTTAAGTGTATTGATTGTGCTTAAGTGGAACTATTGCAAGTATACTGCGACACACTTTAAATATCTTGCATTGAAAGATTGATTTGATCAAAAAAGCTTTCGTGTAGCTCAGTGGTAAGAGCATTGCGTTAACAACGTTGTGGGTTCGATCCCACGGGATTGCACACACATATGTATAAATGTGTAGCATAATGCAATGTAAATCGCTTTGGATAAAAGCGTCTGCCAAATGCGTAAATGTACAAAAATCATAAAATCCTCAGCAAAAGTAACATTAGAATACATTTTATTTAAAAGCATTGAAATGTGCATTGTGTATAAACAGTTATCCAAATAACGTTTAATTATAATTTTATATCAGCAAGTCATGTAAGGAAATATGTTAAACTATACAGTATTTGGCATTAAACAAATACATTTTAAATGAATTGTTTTTTTTTACTAGGGGTATGTTAGTTATTTCTAGTATTTGTATCTAAATCTGGGCCACTATTTTTAAAATGTTTGTTCCTTTATTCCAAATGATGAAAAATAACATACCTGTTCCGGAAAAACATAATCTGCTACATCCCAGATCCTCTCATCTCCACTGATATTCGTGAAAGCCAGTCCCTTCATCTTTGTTAATATAGAGCCCATAGCAACATCCACAATCTGGTAGCCTTTCTCATACATGAACACCCACCTAGAAAAATAAGATTGTAATCTGTTAACATTGTTGATCTGCTTTAATCAAGCTACAGCGCAGATAAAGATTTCATTCAGATTTTATTGTGAAACAAACAGTATATAGTAATAATAATATAAATAAAAGAAATGATGATGTGATTGCAGAGATAATTTAGTTGTATTTTAACAACAATATAAAAACATCCCGTCATTTATATCATTTAAATTTTTTATTGTTACTGTGACTGTATTATGTAAAGCCATGTCATATGTTCAAGGCAGGAATAGGTGTAACACTTTGTCAATATTGAGCTTCTTTCAACGTTAGTGTAAGTCAACAACCGATTATACTGGATATTGTATGTGTATAGGCCTTTGTGTGTTGTCACTTGTTCCTGTAACTGTAACCAAAAACTTGTAAATAAAAATGAATTGACAATAACGGTCCACAATACATTTCAAGCTTGTGAAGATTGCTGGTCCAGTATACTGTAGGAAATCCTGTAATTTCTGTGATTATGTACAGATTGTCCATTTAAAATGTAAAAAAAAAAAAAAATTACTGTTTATTTACAGTACATTTTAATGTATTTTTGAAATACGTTCAGAACAATGTGAAATTACAGAAAAAGACCGAAAATGTACAGGACAGTTGGAGAAAATTTAAATTTTACAATTTATTTCTAGCACCCCAGATGCCAGAAAATTTCTGTTTTTTAACAAGATTTCTTTTTTTACAGTTTTTTTTAAATAGGCTCAAAATTTCACAAGAAAAAAATTACAAGAAAAACGGGGAAAACTATTTAATTGTTATATCTTGTAATTTTAAAGGTAATATATATGTATATTTCTATATATTTCTTTATCTCCATCTTACAGAAAATGTATTTTTTATACAGATTTTACTTTACAGGTTGTTTAGTAGAAGTGTCCACATAATTTAATCATGTTAACATTACACAATTTGGGTGAAAAGTTCATTTGCTTATCATTTAAACCAGCACAACAGATGGAAAATACTCACAAGGCTGTCTCTTATAGTTTGTATTTCAGCAATCTACTGTGTTACATAGAATAGGAGGAGGAATAAGACTTGGCTTCATGCCTTCTAGCACAACATAGCAAAAGTTTATTGTCCGTTTGAAGCATGACTCTCAATCTTATCTTCTTAACACAGATTGAGATACTGTACCAGATAGGCGTTTCATAAGTAATGCTCCAAGACAATAGTGTTTATTGATTTGATCAGTTTGCACAGTCTAATTCTGCTGCCAGATTACATTCTCAAATGATGCCTATTTAGATATATAACAGAAGGTACAAGCTATTATAAAGACTTCTTATTGAGTCATGTAATTTAAGTTTTGAATTCCCAAACAGTTTCAACTGTGTGCGTCTTGTAAATTGAACTAGGGCCGTCTGTGTTTCATTGACTAAAGGGTGGTCTGGAACATCTTGAACGTCTCTGATCGAACAGCTGCTGATGTTTGAGGCTAAATGCCATGAACAAACCAGCCCAGTAAAACAATGTCAACTTGAGTTTCAAAGTTGATTTATTTATAAATTATCAACTGTATGTATTCATTTGTTATATTAAACTCTTAAAAAAATAAATTTGCGTCATAGGTTCTTCACAGCGATGCCATAGAACAACCATCTTTTGGTTCCACAAAGAAATATTCAGTTAAGGGTTCTTTGAAGAACCACCTGTTTCATACCTTTTTAGAATCTGAGAAGCAAAGACCCTTTTGTGAAACAGAAAGGTTCTTCTGATATTAAAGGTTCTTTATGGAACCAAAAAGGTTTTTTTATGGCATAATTAAGCATTATTGCAATCTGAAAAGTATCTGAAAATGATAATTAAATAACTATCCACTTTGTCTTGTGGACAAAATGGTCACCCTGTCAGGGTTGGTTCCCTTTTCAAATTAGATCTCATAATATGGTAACCATCCCAGGTTTCAGTTTCAAGTTATCTCTAAAATTTAGCTTGAAATACATTTGTCACATAACACTAGCTCTTAGCAGACAAACACAGGTTTGTATTTCTTAACAGGATTGGTCCGTTTGCCTGAACTTGATTGTAGTAAATGTTAACATCTGTCAAACCATGGTCGGTATTTCTATCTGTATTGTAGTTTGAATAAGTTGAAATCAACGCTTAACAATTCAACATATTTTACGTCGGAGTTAATGTTTACATAATTTAAATTTTTCAGCTCTTGTTTAAACATGCCCTTACATGTATGTTTCAGTTACTTGCGCACTTTTGTTTTCTCACCTTTACTTTCAGGATTTTATAATACAAAAAAGAAAAATCTTACCCTATGATGTAGGCTAAAACGCCCATCTGGATGATTCTACACACAATCCCAACTCTTCTGTTCTTAACCAGAACCTGACGAGGAGTCTCATATTCAAAAAAGAAGTCTGATATAGCGTGTTTTATCATGTTCCTCATTTGTCCCACAAAAAGGAAAGGTGTACAGTAATATAATGTCTTTCTTTGCAGTGTTCTTGAAGACTGAAAAGATGTTCTGGTAGACACTGGTGAGCTGTAAAATAATGCCGATTGCAGACTTCCTCTCCCTTCTCTCTCTCTCTCTCTCTCTCTCTCTCGGTTTCTCCTCTAAACAAAACACATTTCAAAATAAACCTCGCATTTTGCATTCTCTTTATCCCTTCTTCCTTTAGTGGCTGTAATACAAATTCATGTGTAGACAGGAAGACTTTTTAAAGTTGGAGCAACAACTCTGAGTCCAATTGCAAATAAAGGCTTAGTGTCCTTGCACCACACATTTGAGAGATCCTTTAAACATCCCCTCCCTCCTACTTATCAAACATTCGTCTGTCACTACCTTCCTGAATGACTGCTGAAATAAAACCGAGGGTTGTCTCTTTGTCTTTTGTACCTTTTGTTTAATTGCTCTTTTCTTGGTGTTTTCATACAGTCATTAAATGTGGTGTTTTCTTTTGCAAACCCTTATTTGGAATACCCTAATATGTCATTTGGTTAGCTGTGCTTTAGCTTAATACACTGTAGGCCTTTACAGTATCATAATACTTAATCCTTATCATTGTTTGCCACTGGACACCAAACTAACCACAAGACATCAAACCAACCTTTGAATTATCCGCCAAAATACAACTAGATTGACGACAGTGATGTCATCTTGATTAATGTGTGGAATAACATTTGACAAAGAAGATTAAGACAATAGCTGACTAACATCCTCATAAATGTGCCTTAAGCATAAATAGCTTGTAATGCAGACAAGTATTCTCTTGTTTTCCATGCATATGACTTCAACCTCACAGTCAACCTTAACATTTAAATGTAATTAATTTTGTTATATATAAATAGCAAGTACTTTTCAAATTCCTCTTTTAATCTCTTTCACTGATCTGTGAAAAATAACTGTATAAATGATAGAGTAGTTCTGGCATGAAACTCTAGATGGCGCAGTCCTAAATTCTAAACCAATCTGACATAATAACTAACTACACGGTGAAGCTGATTGGTTCCTTACATATCAGCAGCCAATGAGCTTGCTGCTCTGCGTTTGAATATTGTCTAGTGATTGTTGTGGCAGTAGCATTGCAGATCTGCTACAAGGTGATCACGCAAGCTTTGGGGGTTTATCTTATATATTATATGTGCAGCAGCAGAATTCTGTATATGCACACAGTCTTGGGGGCCTATTTTTGTATTTTTTATGGCCACGTGAGGGTGACAGAAATGATAATATCTGTGATGAATATAGGTGGGCAACTGTGTAAGTTTACAGTTGAAAGAAAAAGTATGTGAACCCTTTGGCTTACATGGATTTCTTCATAAATTGGTCATAAAATGTGTTATGATCTTCATCAAAGTCACAACAGTAGAGAAACACAGTCTGCTTAAACTAATACCGCACAAACATTATACGTTTTCATGTTTTATTGAACACAACATGTAAACATTAATAGTGCAGGGTGGAAAAAGTATGTGAACCTTTGGGTTTAATAACTGGTTGACCCTCCTTAGGCAGCAATAACCTCAACCAAACTTTTCCTATAGTTGCAGATCAGACCTGCACAACGGTCAGGAGAAATTTTGGACAATTCCTCTTTACAAAAGTGTTTCAGTTCAGCAATATTCTTGGGATGTCTGGTGTGAATCGCTCTCTTGAGGTCATATCACAGCATCTCAATCGGGTTGAGGTTAGGACTCTGACTGGGCCACTCCAGAAGGCGTATTTTCTTCTGTTGAAGCCATTCTGTTGTTGATTTACTTCTATGCTTTAGGTCGTTGTCCTGTTGCATCGTCCATCCTCTGTTAAGCTTTAGTTGGCGGACAGATGGTCTTAAGTTTTCCTGCAAAATGTCTTGATAAACTTTGGAATTAATTTTTCCAGCGATGACAGTAATCCGTCCAGGGCCTGAGGCAGCAAAGCAGCCCCAAACCATGATGCCCCCTCCACCACATTTCACAGTTGGGTTGAGGTTTTCATGTTGGTGTGCTGTGCCTTTTGTTCTCCACACATAGCGTTGTGTGTTCTTTCCAAACAACTCAATTTTGGTTTCATCTGTCCACAGAATGTTTTGCCAGTAGTGCTGTGGAACATCCAGGTGCTCTTTTGCAAACTTCAAACGTGCTGCAATGTTTTTTTTGGACAGCAGTGGCTTCCTCCGTGGTGTCCTCCCATGAAGTCCATTCTTGTTTAATGTTTTCCTTATTGTAGATTTGTCAACAAAAATGTTAGCTTGTGCCAGAGATTTCTGTAAGTGTTTAGCTGACACTCTAGGATTCTTCTTCACCTCATTGAGCATTCTGCGCTGTGCTCTTGCAGTCATCTTTACAGGACGACCACGCCTAGGGAGTGTAGCAACAGTGCTGAACTTTCTCCATTTGTAGACAATCTGTCTTACCGTGGACACATGGACATCAAGGCTTTTAGATAAACTTTTGTAGCCCTTTCCAGCTTTATGTAAGTCAACAATTCTTGATCGTAGGTCTTCTGAGAGCTCTTTTGTGCGAGGCATGGTTCACATCAGACAACGCTTCTTCAGAACACCAAACTCAAAACTGGTGTGTGTTTTTTATTGGACAGGCCAGCTTTAATCAACACATCCAATCTCATCACATTGATTGGACCCCAGGTTGGCTGACTCCTGGCTCCAATTAGCTCTTAGAGAAGTCATTAGCCTAGGGTTTCACATACTTTTTTCACCCTGCACTATGAATGTTTACATGTTGTGTTCAATAAAAACATGAAAACGTATAATGTTTGTGCGGTATTAGTTTAAGCAGACTGTGTTTCTCTATTGTTGTGACTTAGATGAAGATCAGAACACATTTTATGACCAATTTATGAAGAAATCCAAGTAAGCCCAAAGGGTTCACATACTTTTTCTTTCAACTGTATATACATATACAACAAATTACAAGAAATACTTAAAAAAACATTTATGTATTTTACAGGATACAGCACAATTTTATGTTACATCTGGGATGTTTAAATTTTACTCTGCAAGGGACCCAAACAGATTAATCTTTTCTGAGAATCCCCCTTCCTAAAATACATATTCATCTATATATATTTATACAATATATATATGTATATATATATATATATATTGTATACGAAAAATGTAAGCTGTGTAAAATACATTTTAAGTGTGATATTGTAAAGACCAAATAATACATAATTCGCTAAAATAAGAGTATTGTTGGATTTATAAATTTATATTTTGATTCATACATCGTAACAGACAAATCCCAATGAGTGAAATAAAGGAAACTGTAGTAAGGAAAAACTAAAGATAAAGGAACCATTTTAGAAATGATGCATGTTGAAAGAAAGATTAGATAGACACTCAAATATATATGAACACTTCTAAATTAATCGGTTTAGTAGACCGTTTTTGTCATGTATTTTTATTTCTCTTCAAGGGATCCATTTGAATCTTCTGAAGGCACTGTGTTACGTAACAGAAAAACGTGATCTTTAGATAATTTCGATATGTCACCATGAGAGGACAGTGTTGTTCCGTAATGTACTTGAGCACACATATGGAGCAGTGTTTAGCAGTAGAGAACTTCACCCTCAGTTCACCAGTAGCAATTAAGCCATTTGCTTTACAAAAACGTGCCAATTCAGAGGCTGTTAAAATCTGTTTTTAACTACGGTTTCAAACAAAGCGTGTGGTCTCTTTGAACGATTATTGGGTCTTATTGGGTTTTTACAAGTCACATAAATTGACAGTTTGTGAATTACAATGTTAATTTTGTATAAACTTAAATAATAAATCACATTAAATATCTCGCTTTCTTTGGTACTTTTCTGTTTTTAAGACTCAGTTGTCAATTCTTAACCACCTCTTCCGGATCGTATGATTGGCGCATTGACACGCCGATCTTCCTGTAGCCTGCTTCCTGATTGGCAAGGGAGTGGCCGTCGTAGGCGGGGTTTACAACTGTCAGTCTTGCTGGAGTGAAATCTTGCACTTCGCAACGCGAGTGGACAAGTAGCGAGAAAACACCGAAACACGCGTCCGTACGTAAGAAACCACCACTTTAGGACTATAGGATACAACAGAAACGTTTCACATGGGGAGCTGAAAGAAGAAAATGACGTTGATGCGTTACAGTATGTTACTATTTTCAGTTTTGGAGTTACTGTTGTTTGGATGCACAGCTGGTTTGTCTCGTGCCGCGCAGCACCAGAGCGATGAGAGCGAGTCACAAGGCGCGAGACTCCCGCGATCTGTGCCGGGCGAGCCTCTGGAAACGACCACCATCCCAAACCACTTACAGGAGGACGACAGGGACTTCAGGGTTTCCCCTTTCACCCCCAAAATGACCATCACAACCAGAGACTCCAGGACCACTGGTAAATCTAACCAGCTTGAGCCCCTCTGGGTGACCACGACGGCTGCGCCTCTGACCAAAACAACGAATCCAACCTTCAAACGCACTGAAGTTAAGCCAACATTCTTCTCAAAACTAAACATTACAGTAAATTCTACTTCCATAAGTTACACAACAAACACGCTACCTGAACAAGAAGGTTCAAGCAGTTCATGGACTGCGAAAAGCACCACTAATCCTCTCCTGACCACTGAGAAAGGTGAGTTATATTTTTAATGACAGTGTGATGCTTCATATTGCAAGTTTTTAACATGCACGTTTTTCAAAAACGTCCTTTCACATTTGTTTTGAACAGTGCTCTTCCACCTAAAACCAAAATGAGGTTGCACGCTTGTCCTTGATTTTACTACCCCTAGTCTCAATAAACCTGAGGTTGAGGTTGTTGCAAAGGTTAACACCTGTGTTGAGGAACAAACTGTTCGGTTGTTCTCTATTAAGTACTTTATCTTCATTGTGTTATTGCTCACACCACACCATATCTCCGCCATCCTGGGATTCTTCGTTTCAGTATTCCCAGTTTCAGGGTTTCACTGTGTTATCATAATATTTAGTTGTTATGACGACATGCAAGGGAAGGATTAGTGAAGGCTTACCATCTTTTTTTTGAGACACACCTTCGTCTCACTTCAGTCTGTAAGGTGAGCAGGAGTTTTGTTCTGGTTGCACAGATATCGGCGATCTTCATCTGATAAGCGGTCCAAAAATATCATATAAACAATCTCAAACGTTTGACAGATGCATCTTTCCCATGAGCCTTTGTACCCTCCAACAGTGAATCTGAAGGACGTTGCAGACCAGGCCAATGGCACATAGACAACCTTCTTAATTGTTTTAATGTGATAAATTACCATCCAGGTGCCAAAGGGGAAAACAATCATAAATACTAAACCCTCCGCTCGATTGTCATGAGGTGGGTGATGCCAAGCTGGTTTCGTTAACAAAGGCAAAGGTATTTTATTTCTATTGAGGTCATAACCAGTGTAAGGTCAGTCACCTTCAGCAGGCTAATAGATTTAAATGTTTGATCATTCATTTGTTGGCAGTTTTTTTCTGTGAAGTTAAAAACTCTTCATTCACTTTCATAAATACTTTTCACAGTTACATACTTTTACCCATAACCTGAAAATGTGTGAACGCAGTAAGCTGAGATGCATTCAAAATAACAGAAAAGCAGCCATGCAGTACAGTCGGAGGAGGTTCACTTACTGTAAACCGGAATCCTTGTAAAGTTCATTAGAAGTGATTGCATCGCCAGAAGACAATTGTTACTGTAAAAAAATCCCTTTCTATGTAACAGCCTAAAGGCAAACAGCCCTTTGTTATTTGAGATGTTCCTGTTGTTTGCCTGTGCTGTTTACTGCAGGTCTTAAGAGAAATTAAAGTGCACAACACCCAATAATTCTTCCTGAATATAAAGAAATGAAACTTCTTGTTTCGACCCCTGCTTTAAGTTTTTTTTAAAGTTCTGCGCCTTTTTGCTTTGTAACATTAACATTAGTGGGGCGAAGATTTTGTTCCATATGTGGTGACCGTTCACCCAAAAATTATTCCCAAAAATTCTGTAATCATTTACTCACCCTTAATCCGCATGACTTTCTTTGTTCCGCAGAACACAAAAGCAGATATTTTGTAGAAGGTTGTTAACCGAAATCCATTCACTTACATTGGTTTTGTGTCCATACAGTAGAACTGAAGCTGTTCGCTTACCAAATTTTCTCAAAATATCTTCTTTTGTGTTCTGCGGAAGAAAGAAAGTCAAATAGGTTTGAAATGACAAGAGGATGAGTAAATGTTGCAGAATTTTCATTCTTGGGTGGACTATCACTTTAAATACACCTGTTTTCCATTTCTGGGTCAAGAGGCGACATCTTTGGCCCAGATACACTGCTGAAAGCTTAACCTACAATGAGCAGAAGAAAACCTGGGATGTGCTCAAGTCATTGTAATGTTTTGATGATTGCATAACCTCTCGGATTTTGTTCTGGCAGCTGCTCTTTTTGATCTAAATTGTTCTTGCATATTTAATAAAACATCAGACTTATTCTGTCATCACATGGTTTCACACTCCAATTACTGCTAGACCTTAAATTATTGTAAATCATTGAGTTCCAACAATGCTAATTGACTTAAATTTGCAAATGTATTGTATTCCTGTACAAAGAATGTTGATAATCAGACTCAGTCAGAATACTGTTGTGCAGCAATAAAGCCCTGGTAATGTAAAGTAATAAAGTAGTGTAATTGTCTTACCCGGCTTCTCCTTTTTGCCCTTTTAGTTCCCTCTGTTGTATTCAAGCGGCAACCTTCCTATCTCTCTCGTAAGCCAACACGGAAGTGAGTTAAACTGGAATTCATTGACAGGGTGCTAGAGACTGACTCCAAATGAGAGCAGAATCTCATTTACAATTGGCACTTTACAACAGACAAAAACATGTTTACAGCCTGATACAAACAAAGATTTTGGTCTATATAGCAAATTTTACCCTTCCTGACAACTGTGAGGAGAGTGCATTTTTTTAATCTTATATTAAGCCTTAAAATTCAGCAAATTAGGTGTGTTGCCACTTGATTGACAAGTGGTTTCAGCAATCAGGCGCATCAGCTCCAACCACGTCCCGCCTCTTTGCCCATTTTCAATTATCCAGGAGTGACGCGCTGCTAAGATGGCGATGGCCCACTTTAAGCTTCAAAACAGTTCCTCAGAAACGTATGGGTGACGTCATGGACACCACGTCCATGTTTTATACAGTCTATGTTTATATTCCATTTTCACCCTTTATGTCTGTTTGCTTAAGAAATTACAGAGTGAGCCATCTAATGGTTTTTAAAATAATCTCTTCCATTATTTACAGTAAGGAGAGCTATGCATATTAACGTACATCCAAATTCACATAGCAGATTTCCTGTGGCTCAGTGGTTAGAGCATTTCGTTGGTAACTTCAAGGTCATGGGTTCAATCAATGCAATGTAAGTTGCTTTGGATAAAAGCGTCTGCCAACGATTCATGAAGTGAATCGTTTTATATTTTCATAAAACTGAACATCATTATTAATAATATTAGCCATAATCTGCAGCCTCTGCACACAATCGCAATCTTCTTCTTGTCATGACAAAATGTAAATAAACGGCAAATTTGAGTTTTTGGCTGATCTATCCCTTTAATGGAAAGAAGAGCTGTATTTTGATGTCTGTGACAGTTATCGGCCACAAAGTTGTTTAAGAAACAACAGCTACTTCTGCTTTCTGTTAGTATGTCCCAGAGTGTGCAATCTCTTTTGCTATGCACTCAAAAGTAACTACTATTCCAACACATAAACAGTAGTAACTATTAGGGCATAGTTTAAGTAGCAACGAATTGGAACGCAGGGTCCGTTCTTCTCGTTTCTTTTGCTTGTTATCAGAAATAATCTATAGGTATTGTATTGTTTGCGAATGTGTATCTGAAGTTAAGGGCAGTCCAGGAACGTGCGCATGCGCAGTAACGTGTGTTTATGTTGTCACTTTGATCCCGACAATAGACACAACTGAAATACCTGCAATGTACATGTACTTTATGTGGTACTGATGGTGAAATTTATCCGTATTCTGTCCTAATATTATAATACACTACATTTAGATAGTAGTTATATTGGTTGGTGTAAGCGTTGTGTGACTCATTACAGAAAAGGCCAGTTGAAAGTCATTTCTGAAGTCCCCACCCCTACAGGACACACAGACGATCATATGATGAGCTGTTTTCAGCTACCCTGCTCAGCAGATTCATGAACTGTGTTTGAAGTATGATGAGCTCTAACCCATTGCAACTGTACTTTGAGATTATAAAGTTTAAGTGGTTCTGACTTTGCCTCTGTCCTTCATATTGTTTGGACAGTTGTTATCACGCGTTGTAGGACCTTTTGTAAGTTCAATATTTGCTGCATATGAAAGACAGGGTTGTTTCTGCGTTCTGAACTTTACTTTAACAGCATCATGCCCTTGAATCTTCTGTCATGTAAAGTCATGTAGTACAAGCCAATACTTCTGTTTAGCTAATACTAACCAACAAGAATCTCCTCCTGTGAAGAAGGTTGCAATGAGGTCAAAAGCTGTAATATACCGGTTTTAAAAGGAACGGTATGCTTTTCTTTGTATATGCAAATGAGCTGAAGGAGCAATTCGTTTTCATTTTCTGAAGTGCTGTGTAGCAAGTTATGATGCCATTTTGTAGGATCCCATCTGGGAGTTTTATGAAAGCTCTGCACTGCTCTTGCTTAGGCTGCCATTCTTAATAAAACGCTGAGTCTAAAAACACTTATATCCACTTCTTTGTGAAGGCTAGACATGTCTAGAGTCAGCATGTATTTATTTTGCTGGCAGATTAGGAACTCTTGGAAGACCTGCGAAACAAGGATAACATCCCATTCAAGGATGTAACTCTTTATGCCTGCGTTTGATCGCCACACTCTCCGTATCCTACCTCTTAACCGTGTGACATATAGGTCATATCACATTTGTCAAGTTGACATCCTAGTTTAACCATAAAGCCTTTTGTGGCTTTATATACTAGAGCTGTACGTCCATGACACAAAGCATGATTTAACCAAGGTTTAATTATTATTTTGTGTAATAGACTTAAATGGAATGCTGTAGTAAACACTTTTTAACAGTATGTTATTACAAAAGCCATACTTGTAATCTTGATTAGTTTTTTTTTAACTCATGTTTTTTCAATACATATAGTCTTACTTTTCATTTTATATGGAGACTATTACATCAGTTCAGGCATTAACCATATCAGTGTTACATCTGCATTTATCTGATCTTATTCCCTCCATCACATTGCATTTCATTGTGTATTCATTTGAACATCTGCACAATCCTAGCTATTTGTGCATTTACATAGCATTCATAGTTTTACTGTATGGGCACCGAGCTGTTTCTGCCGGCTTACGGCGTGTTGTTTCAATTGATTCCAACGGAAACAGCTGGCGTTCTTTTCCGCAGGCTCAGCGCCAGCACTTGTTTTTTTCATGCTCACCGAATCATAGTAACCAACGAGCCACTACCAGCGTTTTTAGCCAGCGCCTGTTTTTTTTAGCTGCGTAAAAGCTCTTCGGTGGATCTGGAACCTTAGGGATATTTAATGGACTGCCCTGGACATGCGGTTTTGGTTATAATATTCTATTGATGTTTATGTGATTTTCTGTTTTCGTTTCTCACCTAATGTGTGAAAATCTGACATTGTTCATGTTTTCTATTTGAAGCCTGAGCTCACACTCTCGGTGTAACACAGTATAGCATCTGGCTGACAATGCAGTGTAACAGCGGCCACATCACCCATGACACCGTGCTGCTCACCCAGAGGGTATATAAATGCCTCATTCATTCATGTGTTTTCCCACCTTACTGTTACGTAAGCGTCTGTAATATTTTTACGTAACAATGTTAAAGCTATTTAATCTGATTGTGTGCATTTGCTCGGACATGGGGACCAACATGCCTGACATCCCAACACATCGCAAAACAACACTATTAGAAAGCCTTCTCCTAGTGACAATTGTGGCTGCTATCCATCTATTGCAGACTAAAAATGATTGTAAAACCGGCTCACAGTTAAATTACATCAAGATGTTTAATTGACATTTTAATGTGCCTGTTTGTGTCCGTTTTATTAGAGATGTGTAAATTAGTGCAGCTCATGGGTTCATTCACCATGTCTCCGTCAGTCATTGTGAGCTGATCATCATAGGGAGTCTTTAGCTGGTTTTGCTGACAGATTGCATTTAACATCCTGGAGCCTACCTGTAATCTGCCGCGATGGCTTTATAGAATTCCTGTCACTTGATGTTTGGCCGTATTTCAACAGCGAGTCCCTCATTCAGAGCTTTGAAGGTGGGTTTTTCACATGTTCATGAGCGATGAATGCAAAATTAAACAAACAGATTTAGGAATTTACAAAAAGGTGGACAT
This sequence comes from Triplophysa dalaica, assembly GCF_015846415.1. Taxonomy (NCBI): domain Eukaryota; kingdom Metazoa; phylum Chordata; class Actinopteri; order Cypriniformes; family Nemacheilidae; genus Triplophysa; species Triplophysa dalaica. The sequence goes on from NC_079545.1 coordinate 19,934,388, forward strand.
CCATACATCTAATCATGTGTGAAATGTAACCGTTGATGAGCTGTCAATGAAAGATTTAATCCTTATAAGCAGAACAAAGCTGTGACCTTTGCATACTTTGGGAAGAACGTTTAAATGTATTGTTAGGTGTATGTGGTGACTTCATTTCCTGTTTTCTCTGTACATCTTTAATAATGGAAGCTCACCTTGTCAAAGCTGTAACTCAAACACTAAAATTCCTGTCTCAGCATGTCTCAGTTATTGTGTAAGATTACAACCAGAGATGCAAAAATGTACAAATAAGCCAAAACCTGGAGTATAGGTTACCATTCTTACAATCATGCCTATTCCTTTCATTATATTTCAAAATCATCTTTATTTAACGATGCGTCCTACTGTCATATATAGGCCAGTGGTGATATTTGTGTCTCATAAGATATTTCAAGAAGCTTGAAATGGATGTAATGGTTTAATGGATGAGTAAAATGTTTTGTTTTGACCATGTGTGCGAGAGCTCTCCTATTGTGCAATCTGATCTTCAGCAAGGTCACCTCTGATTCAGATCAGATTGCTCACAGTCAGCTATGGGAACTGTACACGCTGAGAGCTTCTGCTAAATATATCACACCGCTCCATTTCTCTCACCGCATCAGTGTACGTGTGTAGGTGTGTTTATTCACGTGTTCACATTACCAGGTCCGGTGGGAGGACTGTGAAACAGTGACACATTGCAGGTATGCCCTTCGCTGGATTTGTGCGTGTAATATGCTAAACAGAAGAGAGGAGGAAAGAAAATACTCTGTGTTGTGCATGTTTATTATTTTTAAGTGTTTGACGCATTAACAGTGGCTGATGTGCATCCATGGATTTAGATTTTAGATGAATTGTTTTTGAGGTAAAGTGTATATCCTGGTTGTGATTCTATTCTAAATGGAAAATGTGCTCCTTGAGATCTGTTGCTTGTCTTGAAAATTTTCAGATAGACAGTACAAAGAGATCCATAACTAAATCTTTTATCTTTTTCTCTCTCCCCTCCCTGGCCTTTTCTTTCTCGCACCCTGAAAATATCATCAAATTATAGCTACTGAGCTTTCCTTCTGGGAAAAACGACCTGCTCCTATTTTAGCCAGAAAAAAACTCAGATCCTCTTTACAGTCCCATGAACACGTGATATACTGTAATTTCTTATCAAATAAACTCTGGGCTTGCTACACAGCATGCTAATATTGCAGCGCAGTTAGACGAATGGTCTTTTAATGAGACCCTTTTTCTTCGCTCAGTTTTAAGCTTCTGGGAGCGAAGTAATTTTGCTGACAGCCTCTCTGTGACCTCTGTGTGTAATATTGCTGATTGTATTAGATGTATAAGGTTACTGCTGCTCTAGGTGCAGAAGGTCTTTAGTCACTGAGCATGCTGTTTTTGCGAGTATATTGGGGTTATCGTGCTTTTTTCCATCATACACACACTGATCAGAGATGTTGATGTTGACAGGATGGAACAGTTTGTACCGTTTGTGCAGATAACAGGACTGTCCAGATTCTAGTCCTTTGGAAAAACATTCAAGAGTCCTTGAAGGTAATAGCCGAGAACAGGCAGTTTTCAGCCTTCTGTGTTTCTAAATTCTGCATGTTCTCATACCCCAAGGTTCAATGCACCCCTCAAGGTCCAAATGCATTACTGGCTTTAAATGATAATTTTCACAAATTATTTTTGTCATATTTCTCAAGTTCTCATAGTTCTCAAGTTGTTTGAGAACAAGTTCATTCCCATATTTTCTTTCCTGTATTGTGATCACATTGGAGAGTGGCTGCCTGCAGCTCAGAATAAATTCACACTTTTTTTGTGCCACGTTCAAATGAAAAAATCTCTCAGTGTGTCAAATGAGATTGTGCTCTGCCGCGACCGCTTGCTGACAACAACGCTTGCTTGAGGTCGTACTGTGAGCAAGTGTTACAGGAGCATTCAGTATAAAAAAACCAGTACTCTCATGTTTAGTTATGTTTCGTGCATACATGTTTGAAGACAACTTCAGTGATGTACTGTAAGTGGTATAAAAGTTGTTTATTCTGCAATTTCAAAAGCATATAAAAATCCCCCAGCCCTTTAGAAGAATAAAGGGATAGTTCACCCAGAAATACAATTCTGTCAGAGAAAGATATTTGGAAGAATGCTTATAACCAAACAGTTCTTGGTCACCATTGTCTACCATAGTAGCATTCATCCAAATGTCTTTCTCTGTGTTCAACCACACAAAAGACAAATAGAACAACTAGAGAGTGAGTAATTCATGACATAATTAAAATGTTTGGGTGAACCATCCCTTTAAGATGAAATTTTATAATTTATTGACAACCTGTTTAGTAGTGAGAGCTCAAATAAAGTTCAAGACCAGCAAAAGCAAACTAAACAAAAAAATGTTGTCACTAAAAATGTCTCATTTCAACGTCTCTGAAGATACAGTATATTTTAACAGAAATAAGCTAACAAAGCATATCATATAGGTAACATGTCAAACTCTTTTCTTCCCCATCTCTCTCTCTCTCTCTCTCTCTCTCTCATGCAGGACATCAGTGTAACTGTAGTGCTGAGGGTTCAGTGAACCCAGATACCTGTGACCTGGTCACAGGTCAGTGTGAGTGTTTGCCTGAATACACGGGTCACCAGTGTGACAGATGTAAGGATGAGTATTTTCCCAACGGGACCAGCGGCTGCCAGGCCTGTGGCTGTGACTTTGGAGCCGTGAACAAACTCTGCAATAGGTGAGAGTCTGCTTCTCACATCACCTTCACAGTCACATCGCCTTTGTTTCATTATTGTGCGTGTTATATTGAGAATTTTAGAAATCATTTTGCAGTGTCTCGGAGTGTGTTGTGATAAAGCCTTGTGTCTATGTTGACTGTTATTTTGTTTCATGCTAGCACATAAAGCCGTGTAACCCGTGTTGTATTTCCAATGTTTGCCCTTTATCTGGCATTCAACATGTACTGCAGTGCAGTAGAGTCACTGCTGGATTTTCCCCTTTCTGCTGTTTCTGGCTCCCACCAAACTGCTGCAAGCATGTCACGCTTAATGTATCATCATAACAGGTTGTCACCTGTCAAACGTGTTAGGTTTTTCCAGGGAGCCTCTGTGATATGAGTCTGAGAGTATGTTCCTGGTAGGGTGTCCTGTCTGAGCGTGTTTGCGGGTGTTCCATGTCATACCTGTTCATTTTGAATAGATGGTAAGAATACCGTTAGGCCTCAGAAAGCCAGTGTAGTCATAGCAAGCAACCACATGTCTATACAAATGTAATATTGTTTAACTCAAAAATATTGAATAGACATTCCAAGAAGTGTCTTTAGACGTCAGGATTTTGTCTGGTTTATTTCTATAGCTTTTCAAATCTCTTTTTTTATGGCTTTATACACACATGCAGACATTGCGTCATGTCTCAGTGTTTCCAGTGCCATTCCAAAAATGCTATATAATACTGCCATGTCAAACTAAAAACAGCTACATTTTTAAAAACACATATGGAGATCCTTATGCATTCCGGCTAGCTGTTTTGAACACAAGAACGTGCCCTTGTCCCTCTGTACCGCTTGCTGTAAGTGTGGTTTGGCAGGCAATTTGCGTGTGGCGTGGCTGCACTGAAAAATGGTCGCTAAGATGTTAGGAAAATGCCTTGTTATGATATTTATGTCATAATAGTATTGGACAAAATTATCAAATGTATTAGACAATGCATTAGATGACCAGGTGGGTTAAAAAGGGTTGTGAGTTCTAAGATAAGGTCTTGCGTCATTTGTGGATGCACTTATCATTATGTAGTTATTTATGAAATGCCGTAATTTGCTTAATTGTCCAAAGGCTTCATGCACCACATCCTATTCAGATGCCAGTTTCTATATGCAGCCAGTCCATGTATTGCTTGGACTCAAGCTGTTTGTTTGTTGAAATAGTTTTTTTAATATACAAGGAACTTTGTGAGTAAGGCAGAGCAGACACCAGCACGCAAGAGTAAAGTTAACATTAGATTGTCTGCACCATGACTCCACGCTGAAGAATTATTGCTTGGCCACAGCAGACGGCTGCAGATGGAAACAGGATAGCCGCAGTCGTGTGAGAGTCAGCCATGTGCTTGTGTTTGATTTGGAGCACTCTCAAAGATAGCATCCCCCCCGCTTTGCTCCCCCTGACATGAAGAAAGGCGTCATAATTCACAGATTCTACCACCTCTTTGAAGGCTGGGTGCAAGTCTCTCTGTCATTCATAAAGTCTCGCTTTGCTTGTATTAATGCTTGGGAGAAGAACCAGGACCAGAGTGTGAAAATGTTAAAAAAGGACTCCTAGGTGCATTCCAGTGGTATTTACATTTTTGGCACTGGGGATGACTGGAAAAAAAGACACCGAAACCCATAAAAACGTTAAAGAGTTAAAAAAAAAAATCTATTAACCTTTATTACACTTAGCTTAGAACATTTTATCTTTAGTTTTTGGCCAATTAATTTCCGCTAAAAAGCCTTCAGCAGTGTTCTGTTCATTTCTATAGCACAAAGGGTAACGTTATGTCTCTTTTAGCTGCGGAAAATCCTGAAACATGTTATCCATGAGTCCAATATTTCATGCCCGGTCTCACAGACAAGGCTTAAGGCCAGTCCGAGACTAACTTGCCCAGACATATCCTAAAATATATCTATAACTATATATTGTTGTTTTTTTTGTAAAAAATTAGTAAAGCGACTTTATATTTTACAAAGCTAGGACCATCAGTAAGAAAAGTATCACACGATCTTCTGTTTTTCCCCCACAGGGTGATCATTGACATTAAAACTCTTTGCTTTTAGCTATGTGTGTGCTATTGTGTCATTTGCTCACTGTTTATAGTGATTAATGAGGTCGTGCTGGGTAGTACATTGGCACAGTTAATCACAGGTCACGGTATCAGTCAACAGTACTGCAGAAGAGTGACAGGTCATTAGCCCAGGGTGCTGTAGATATTTATTGTATGCTTTAGGTTGTATGTTACAACTTGACAAAGAAAATCTGTCTAGTTAAAGCTTTTCATATAAAAGACTGCCTGCCATCAGATGCAGGAATTTTGCTGTCTAGATCAACTGACTTACATTTTTTGAAAAAAGCTACTTATTGTCAAGGACCTGCGGATGTGGTCAGAGTGTGTTGTCCTATGATAGCAAACCATACATCAATGCTTTCAGATGATGTATACGTTTCAATTTCTAAAAATTGACCCTTGTGACTTCTTGTGGCCCAGGGATCACAAATGTCATCACTTCATTTAAGTATACACTTTTTTTTCTTTCTTTGTTTCATGTAACATCAGAAATGTGTATCATGTTTCTTATAAATTTGTTTTGTGTAGAATGGTCAGCACACAGCACATTGTGATGCTTGTACACTGTAGCTTTAGAGGCCGCACTGGTTATGCTCCAAACCTCAAGCCACTTCCTGAGCTATAAGACCAAAGGCGGCTTCAAGTCAGTCAAGCTGAAACAAACAAAAAAGGAAACTGCTAGCCTGATTTGCTTTTGGAAGCCTGATCCAGTAGAAATTGGTAGTTTCACATTCCTGGCTGCCCCAGAGTGTTTTGGGAATGCTTATTGACCGAGAGCTCGTATTAGTGCCTCTCACACTGACTCTAAACCAACATCCTCATCACAGTCTGTTTTTCCACAATTGTAAGAGAAACCACTAAACTGGTCCCAGATCAGTCAGCTTTCAAAAGCCAAATTACACCAGTGGTGTCTCCTTGTGCGCCGCTTTCTGATATTATAGTGACATTTTTAACCTCAAATATTTACCATGAACCCTGAAGTCATTATATGAAAAATGCCCTGATATAATGTTAACGCACACTATAATTACATGTAGCCAATATGGAACACAGACTTTTGGTATCCAAGGGTGTGTGGTGTGCTGTTTGGCAAAAAGTGATTAAGAAAGTCAAGACAATGTCGATATAATTGATTTGCACTGACAGCTGCGTTTTTTCTTAAAAAAAATTATATACTGAAAGTCATTGTTGTTTGATACAATCGAAGTGGTTTTAGTATTTGGTCTTCTCCACATCGTTTTCAATAGATTTTTCTTAAAGGTGACCTATCAAGGCCTGTTGTGGGAAAAACTGTGCTGTTGTTGAATGTTTTTTTCTGTTTGTTTCTGTCGCAGCTAGTTTGTCACAACCAGCTTTCAAATCCATAAAACTGGAACGTTGTATAATTTCATCTGAAAGTCATTGTAGCAAAACCAGTTCAGTAAGATTCTGGTGTAACTTCTTGTTTGATAATTCGCTACCAAAATGATGATGCCATAGGTGCTTGGCCCCGTGTGGCTAATGCTAGTCTCCTTCTTATGCCAACAAGCCTAGTTTCCCTCTGATGGAGATGCCTTCTGACATTTTAAAAGTGCCAATCCGGAATTGCTGCAACTGGCAGGCTATTAGCAATACTGCAACTGCAAAGGCATTTAGCCCTGTGTTTCCATTTACTTTTATAGTTATTTAACCCAGATGCCTACAAACACCAAATTAGCTCCTGGGGTTCACAAAGTAAGAAGGCAACACTCAGAAAGACGACACAGTCACACAAGCACTTTCTGTATGCAAATCCTTGGACATACTCATAAATCACCCGTAATATAAAAACATACAGTATGCTACAAAAACAAACAAATAATGCAATTAGTTTTATAGTGCATACAGTATAACAAATAAATAAAATAAGCTCTGCTGAGCATCACCTCATGCATTGAAAGACTCTTCACAAGGCTTCTTCATCCTACTGTATACATCTCACCTGCAGCCAGACATGACCAGGACCAAAGAAGGAAATAGTGAAGGAGTGCTTGCTTGAGGCTTTAATACATGTGTCAAAGACATACAGTAGACAGAAAAAGAGAGGAAAGACCTCTATCAAGGCTTCATGTAGTGTGTTTAAACTGTATCTATGTATAAAAATCATGAAAGTGAAGATTATTATACATTGGCACATTGTACATTATGACACTTCATGTCAGTGTTAATGCATTTGTCGCATAGCAACTAAAAAACTAAGAACTCCCCAAGAAAAGCATAAGAGGCCAATGGGGAAAAGGGGTGGGGGTGTAGAAGTGTGAGGGGACCACCATCTGTGTGTGAAATCCTTGGAGCGTCTGCACTGAGCAGAGAATGTAACTGTGTGTGTATGTCGGCAAATGGAACGTGAACCTCTGTTAATATAACTCGAGTGAAATGTGGGCCAGAGAGCACGAGAAACAGAACTGAACTCAACACGAGTCTTTCTGTCATGCTGTGCGATGCTAAATTGCATTCTTACGTGACACATTTAGCCACTGAGCAAGATTTGTCATCTCCCCCTGGATTTCATGTTGGTCGTGTGTTTTCGAAATAACATATGTATATACATATGGGTTGGTCATGCACCTTATATAGATGCTTGTCACTGTTTGATTTACACCCACTCAACCATGCTGTCCGGTGTAATATGTTGTCGTCCTTTGCACATCTTAAGGAGTCATTGACATTGTTTAATAAAGTTAATGGCTTGTTGTGTTAAAATTAAGCTGTTACTTTGTGATGTTAAATGCCAGATGAATAGAAATGGCTATTGTGCTACAGTACATCTTTGGCCTATTTTTGCCCGAAGGCATCTAATGGGACATAGCGGTGTATGATCATAAAGCATGATGCTTGTGATTGGCTGGTCGTGACACATCTCCGTGTACCCTTGTGCCCCCCTCCTTCACCACAGCTGGCCAGACAGATGCCCAGACAGTGAACTGAATCAAACGCCTATGACCCACATTTACACACATTACCCTGTTTGCCTCTAGGTACCCTGTATAGAAAGTGTGTATGCATGTGTGAATAAATGCACCTTTTTTTGCTCATGTGGGCTTCATTTGGTGTATTTCCATGACTTGCATAAAAACATTTAGGTTTATCATAGTTTGAAAACCATATTTAATTTTTATGTACACTCACACAATGCAATGTTTACATAAATACCAAACCTTGACAATGAGTAAATGAGTCCTTTTAGTTTCTTTTCATATCTGTTGGCACATCTAATAATGACTCGTATTAGGCGCACAGCCAAACATCCCCATCAGAAGATGTTTATGTGAAGCCATAAATGACAATCCATTACCATTTCAATCTGTCTGCTATTTTATGTTTTTTGGACAGTTAATAGTCTTAAAGCCGATAAAGTGCAAATCAATTTGTTATTGTTTTTTAGATCATTTTTATTACATAAATGTCTAAATCAAACTGTCTAAATATAGATAGATGAAAAGACTTCAGAATTCCACTCTATTTATCTTTTTGGGTAAATTGGCTAATTTTGTTTGAGGCACACCTCTCAGTTTTCCAGTAACACATGGACACGTCCACACACTCTTATTTAAAACATTACTGCCGGTAATCCACACTTCCTGCTCTGCCTAGATGTTCCCAAATCTCCGGTCAGCCCTCTCTTTTACTTCCTACCTATAATGGAAATGGTATTTTTTCCTGAAAATATGGTGCCAATTACAAAAGCCTCACTTGCCATTAACTTAAATGTCAATCACCTGCCCCGGTAAATCATAACACCAGATGAGAGAATTTACTTCATATACGAAAGCATTTATGTAAAATTGGTCGTATTGTAGTCTCCAGTATCCAGAGGGCATGTTCGGTTTCTGAATGGGTTTTCTCACCAAGCAAAGTCCATTCTTAAGAACCACCTTCACATAACTGTAATGTCAATTGAGATATGGCTGTTACAGATTCTCTTCTATATTTATATGTACAGTATGATATTCTGATACCTAGTTCTGCAGAAAGATAACAAAGAGTTTGTGGGCTAAAAAATATATATTTTAGTCAGTGTATTCATAAAGCAGCCCTGTCTAGACACAATATTGTTTGCATGGTTAACAGCTTCTTAGGAATGCTGCAGTGCACAAAACAGCAGATAGTCCCCTTGCAGCAAATAGTGCTGATGGATGCTAAAGGCTGACTGATTACCCACAAACAGGATTAAACCGCTAATAGTCTCATCCTGAATCAGCTGCTCGAAGGCCTTTTTGGAAGAAATGAGAGTGAACCTATTAGTTATTTCTGATTTCTATTTGCCATTGTAAGCTTGCCATCAATATAAGGATTATTATTTGTTACAATTAAAGACATACTTCACCTAAAAATTAAAATGTATTGGTCATGTGCACACCCTCATGTCATTCCAAACCTGTGTGATGTTTTGTGGAGAACACAAAAGATATTTTGAAGAATCATGGTAACCAAACAACATGGCCCCCATTGACTTCCATTGTATAAACAGAGAACCACTGTGAGTACATTTGTAATTGCATGAGGGTGAATAATTGATAGGGATGCAACAATATTAACAATTTTGTGGTATTACAATAGCAAAATTGTCTCAATATCATCATGGTCACATGAAATGATTGCCTAACATGGAAAAAAAATACATGTTACCTTTGTCAAGGTACAGCTACTGCTATTATTTAATTTTAGTGTTTTAGATCATTTGACCCATCTCATACTATACCTCATACCTCCAAGCAACAGTTATGATTAGAGGATAAATATAACAGGACTGGATATGACATGGTAATTTGTACGTCATTGTTATTTTCAATAATTGTTTAATAAACACTCGTTTCCAAGCCTTTATTTGGCTTTTTTAAATACCCCAATAAATACTGTACCACAAAGTTATTATCATGCTGTGAGATTTTAATATTGTTACATCCCTAATAAATTATGACAGAATTGTTGCTATTGGGTAAGGTATCCCTTTAATATCTTCTAAATGTATAAAAATGATATCAAACTTTAACATACCAAAGGAAGAGAGTCAGAGAGAGTGAGAAAAGTTCTTGAAAAATGAAATAAACAAATGGAAATTGGTTGATACCTCAAAAAGATTGTCTTTTTTTTCAAAAGATGTATGTATCTGGCTTTTCAGGTTTTGTTGAAAATACGATACGTTTGAAAAGCTTAAAAGTGCTGTTGGCAGTCATAATGTGGCTGTTCTTTATGGTGTGTTTTGTGTGCCTTTGTATGTTTGTGGTATAAAAAGGCTAAAAATGAATCGAGGAATCTGAGACAAAGTCGTGGTGAGGTTAGTTGACTAGTATTTATAGCAGAGGTCAAGACACTGCTTACTGATAGCATGGTGTCACTTCTCAAGTGACAGCTCATAAAGTGTACTTCAGAACAACAACACATCCTTTTCCCCTGTGTGCTTCATCTCACTTCTCCTTCACATCTAGCTTTGGATTCTGTCTTAGTACAGCATATCAGATTTATGCAGCTTTTATATCCAATACAGCGTATACAATTTCAATCTGTATACATATATCCTACATTCTGCTATGATTGTGACAATTTTGGAGAATGATTTCCGGCCCATAACTACTGATCAGACCAGAGATTTTGAAGCTGATGAATCCTACAGTCCCTGAAATACATTATCATACTCATTAGTATTTTATGACTCTAAACAGTAATTTGTAAAATGTCACAAAATATTTTTTCAAGATTTTCATGTGGATAAAATATCTTACTATTGCATTGTAAGATGCATAAAAATGCATTTTGGGAAACAATTGAATTTGTGAAAAATTATTTGGATTTCATTTGGATTTCTGGACTAGACAGTACTGCTGGTTCTACCTTTAGAGATGTAATGGTTGCATCTCGCTTGCGGTATTTGGGTTTACAAATTTGTGTCAATATGATTTCACATTTGACATTTCAGTATGTTTCAAACTAACACTTGAAAAGTGTCTCTACAATCTAGCCGCATCCACATGTTGGGAACCCTGGATCAGATAACATACTGAAGTGAAGGGTATGCAGGTCATAGTGAACTATTACACTTTCATCTGAAAAATAATGTGCCAGCCCTTGTTCTCAGTGAATCAGCCCTTCCTGCTGTTCCCAGCAAGTGCAGCCGTCAACACGACACATCACATCACTTTCTGTGCCTACTCTCCAGTCATGTGCTCTGAACACCGCAGAACAGAGAGGGTGTGATGGATGTTTCTGCAGAACACTTACCTGGGGCTCAGGTTTGAGATTCATTGTAAATCTGTGATGAATGAATCAGACTGTAAAAAAACTCCAGACAGCATCACTGATCATCTGCTGGAAGCAGAGTGGATACAGACGCACTAGACTGGAGCTAATTGGGTTGAGATTTTCTGTGACAACAGACTGCTGGGTTGGATGCAGTGGTGTACTGTATTGTACTGTAAGATTGTAGAAGTCTATTCCCTCAGTTGTATGGCTATTCAAATGATTTTGTCTTCAAGTGTTTTAATACAGATCCCTTTTGAAATAATTCCTGACTTCCTGATTAAAGTATACTTAGACTATAGACTATAGTCTTTAAAAAAGATAGAATACTGCAAACCTTAGGTTAAAAATACCATCAATTTAAATTGTTCTCTAACAGTATATGTTGTAACCAAGTCTTGTTTGCCTTCCCTTAATGTTCTTTTTGTGTCCATCTTTATTTAAAACTCAGATTTGGTCAATAACAATCTATAGTAATGCTAAAAGGCTTTTTTGTAGTTGTATCGAGCAGTGGTGTGGAGATGAAAACACTGACCGTTGCACAGACTTAATATGAGCTCATAATGGTTTGACCGCAGCCCACAGTATACTTCTACCTCCTACCAGATGGTGTATAAGTCTACAGTGTTCCATAAAGACTGTTATCAGACATGGGTTTCATGCACATGGTGTGTTTAGGAGAAACTGTAGCTGAGTCACAAGGTGTTTTTTGCAGTCTGAGATAAAAAAGGACCGGTTCAGGAAGTTATTGTGACTGCTGCTGGAGATTATGCATATGATCCAATTAAGATGCAAAGTGTTGGGGTTTTTCAGTTCTTCTGCTGCAGTTTAGTGACTTCACGTGTAGTCATTGCGAGAATGTTTCACCCTGTATCAACCTTGTGTACTTGGTGTTTGTGAATTGTTTCTTGTTTTGGTATACTAAGATCCTGTCCACACTTTTCAAATGAAAACGCATCCTTTTCTCTACGTTTTGGCCTTTCGTCCACAATGAGACAGAACTTTTTGAAAACGCACTCGAAGGTGGATACATTTTAAAACGCTGTTGTAGGGGTTTATCAACGATGACTCTTTTTTGGTTATGTGGCACAGTTGTTTCGGCTGCTCTCCTGTTCAGCTTTATGTTAACGAAAACTCAGTTTTCAAATGAAAAAACAATTCTGTAGACAGAGTCTAAAAGCTATGGTTTGAGACTTGGCCTTTCTTACACAAATGTTATCTAATGTTTAAAAATCCCTTTAAAAAATGATTGTAGATGATTTAAAAAAATACATGTTTTGATATTAGGAATCTTTTCCCACACTAAGACATACATTGTTTTTTAAGGTCAATACATCCCTCAGATAAAATCTTTTTTTTTTCCGTACCTTGATTATACACACAAAAACAGAGCATATATCCATTATGCCTGAGTGAAAGCATGGCAATTAATCTTGAGACTTGTGGGCGCTTATTTTATGAAACTCAGTGTCCTCCTATGAGCCAATGAAAGCACCATTAATGATTTAATGGCTCCTGTTTCCATGGACCATTTTAGGAGGTCATGAAGCCAAGATCAGAGTAGACTGTTATGGCCTGGTTTACATGGATCCAAGGTAGAGGTTGACCGATATGCGTTTTTCAGATTTACAGATTATTTCCACGTGAATTAGACCGATAACCAGTATCTTGAACCGATATATATATGTTGTAAAAGCTTAAATTTATTTAAAAATTAAGCACACAGGCTCTGAAACATTTGACATTTGATTTGATGACTTAAACATTGCATACAATACTAGAACTTTTCACTTAATCATTTTCCTCATCATTGGATTAACTAGCAGAATTTAAATTTATGTAATAAGTGTGAATAATTTAATTAGCCTTCATAGCTTTATTGTGTATGTTGTTGAAAAGACCGCAAATGTTATCATGATGCTATAATATTAAAAGCATATTTTAGACACACTTAGGTAAGTACATTAGCCTATTCCTTGAGTGTATTGTCGGCAAGAAGGGCATTTAATCACACCCATGTGTGTCTCTGAACATTGGTGTGTATAAATAAGTTGCGAAAAATAACTCGATCTAACATTTGTCGCGAGCAGCTTGAGATGCGGAGTCTGTGTGTGTGTGTGTGCGTGCATGAGGGCGCTCTGACTGAAGACCGACGATTCAAGTTCTTTATGCTTTAAAATGGCTTGTATTTTTAAATGGCGTAACTTAAAATGACGTGCAAAACGCCAGCTCGATCAATTACAGGAAACCCGTGTGCAGTGTGCTGCTCGCTTGCAGAGCAAAATCATTGTTATACTATGGATGTGAATTATATCTACATGATAAGAATGCATAAAATCCTGCGGAACCAGCAAGAAACCCGCAAAGCTGCTCCGAAATTCAGGCACTAACTATATTGAACTGTCTTGCATCTTCTGTGTAGTGGATTGTGATTTATTTCAACGTCTAATGCAGCCTTACCTCAGAAGCATGAAGCCGAAGCAGCTCCAGTTACTAAGTGCTTTCGGTGTGAGAGTGAAAAAAACTTTCTGTTCCGCCTCCCGCGTTGATTGGCCGGACTCGTGACTTAGTCCCAACAAATCAGAGGGGCAGTGGGCGGGCATTACTCTAGGCAACAAACTAGAGTGACGTGTTTCCGACTGCCCTCACTAAATCCTTGGCTGCATCAGAGCCAAATAGCGCATTTCAAAATGAAATGACTTTATCGGCAAATCGGCTTTGAAAATGACCGATATAGATTATCGGCTAAATCCTTAATATCGACGCCGATAATCGGCCAGTTCGATAATCGGTCGACCACTAATCCAAGGAACCACACTCCTCTTTAACAAAACATTTTAATCTGCTTTATATGTTTCTATGACTAATTCCTTGGTGGAAAATTAAGCATTTATTTGATTGTGCTTTGATCTCATTTAGACATTTAAAGACTTTGATTGCATGCACAAACAATATAAACATAATAATAAAAACTGGATTAATATTGAATTAATTCGCTACTGTTGTTGCCGAAGGCTTTGTCTTGTAGAAACTATAGCAGATGCTGTCACAAGGGGTTTAAAGGAGATCTGGTAACAAAGACTGACACAAAATCCATCCCTCATAATGCCCCTTCAGCAATCTGTCACCGTTCTTCCGCAGCTTTGGCCAGTCATGCTCCATCAGCATTGAGTTTTTGAAGAGAGCGGGTAGGAAACAGAGATATGTTGGAGACATTTTTTTTTGAATTCCTTCGTGACAGGGACTATGTATTTCCTGGTTGAGTCTAGTGCTGTCTGGTGTACACTGTTAAAGTCAGGGCAATTATTTTACCAAAAATCTGTGACACCACAGATGTTCAAATTGGAATACTGGTTGAAGCTTCATGTATATCCTTAAACCTAACCATAAAGCCTGATGGTTTGATATATTGTTTTAAGACTTATAAGTCAAGAATGTTGCAGTCTTTCAGCATCTTATTCTGCTTGGTGAAATCTCAATAAGCAGAGAAGTAAATGAAGAGGAATATGTCAAGTGAAAAGATTATTTTCTGAATCTGAATGTCACCTCACACAGATGTAATTGGGCTGTACGTTTTTAGAATGATGACATTATTAAAATTATTATTATAAAAGGTCCAAAGAATATAAAATCTTGTTAAGAATTTAAAAAAAATCAAGTACTTACTAATAAATAAAAAAGAAAGAAAGAGTAATGGGGATTATTTTTGCAGGGCTGGGAATATGTATGATCTGTGATTCTTTGTAATTCTTCAAGATTTTTGTCCAGGGCTCACACTTTCTCTTGCTGTTGTTGTTCTATTTGTTGTAAATACACACTTTTACCTAGAGAGATGCACTGATATATCAGCCAATAATCTGTGTCGATTGATAAAAGTAATGGATTTGTGCTCTGTATATAGAAAATATAAAGAAACATTACCAGTTTGGTTCAAGATTTATAGTCATTTGAATTAATTACATTCAGAAAGATAGAAATAGTCATTAAATCTTCCAAATCGGTATCGGCAGATATCACTGTGAATAATCGGCTATCATTATCGTAGGAGATTTTTAGTATCGCCGCATCTCTACTTTAAGTGCATACAGTAAGGTTCACATGTAAGATGCAGTCTTGGGATGTCTGGCTGTTTCTTGGGCACTGAGTGAAAACAGCATGCATGGCATAACAGAGGTAGAGTGTGGAAAGTTTCCGTTCTTCTTCCGGGCTCTGTGGGAAAACTGACTGAGATGCAGGTGCTTTGTTTCGGAAAAAGTGAGCCAATATATCCAGGAACACTCTGTTCTTCTGTTCCTGCTGTCAATTTTTGAACCTGTGCTTTTTTATCTTCATTGTTGCCCCTGAAAAGATGTAAACAGTAAACTGTGTGAAACCGAGTAAACCAAGTATTTCCATAAACAGTGATGTAGAACCTGTAAGTGGGGGGATGCCAAAGTACACAATTTGTACACTGTTTAAACTAGTGCACCATGTTTTATTTATCGTCCTCCTTGTCTTGACTGGTGAGGCTGGCATAAGTGGAGGGCAAATAAGGGTTATTTTATTCCTGATGCCAAAAACGTTATCTAGGGAGAAATGTGGCCTAAGATTGAGTGAATGCAGATTCATTTAATCTGGGCTGGACATTAACCATTGTCATGTGGTTGTCCTTTGGACAAGTATAGTTGTCATTCACTTGTCCAAGTAAAAAAAAATATTTAAAAAAATTGAAGTGTCAATATAATAGTTTTGGATTCTGATTAGGCAAGTTTCCTTCAAAGCGATTTACCTAGTGTCGACGTTGTGGCCGCCTGAATTTGGTTATATTCTTTTTATATTATTTATATTATGTACTTTTTATGTTATATTTTTTACTACACAATAGTGGTTTATTTGTCCACATAAATCACTGTAGTATACTATAGTATCTAGGAGTAACTGCAGTAAAATTCCTAGACATTATAGTGTTTTGAACTTCACGATAGTATACAACAGTTTTTGATACAGTACATCAATTAACTTGGAAGGCATTGCAATTTTTTAGAGCAAACACTATGGTACACAGTATTCTTTTGCTTTTGAGTGTTCAAGTTAACAGGACTTTTATTTTGACGGGTCGTTGGGAAGACGCTTGAGTTTGAGTGTTTGGCGATAGCTTCACTCAAACAGTAAAATGCTTGTAAAAAAACTCTCAGAACAACTCTGGAGATTAAGTTTGTGTTTATATTAGGGGTGTGCGATATGACGATATTAGATCGTGAACGATTATAATGACTGCACGATCCACTTTTTCGGGAAAATCGTTAAATCGTCCTATATAGTAGTGTTCTATAGAATTCGTCAACATACTTGCGATAGATTGCGCCATGTTAACAAGCTCGTATACGTTGCTTGTGAATTCAGTAAGATTAAGTGACGCGGTCAGTGAAGATGGAAGGAAACACGGAGGACTTGGTCCCTAAAAAAAATTCTACATCAGTAATATTGAAATGGTTTTCCCCAACTGACACGGCCCAAACAACAGTTATTTGCAAATGTGGCAATGATAAGATTCGAGCGTCGTAAGGCAACACAACAAACCTTTTTAACCACCTCAAAATAAAAGGGACTGAAAGAGTATGCCGACAGTCAAATTATAAAGGGATCCCACGCGAGTAAATCAGGTACAACCAAGCATACGGAAACTAAAAGGCTTAAACAACGACTTTAGCGAAAGAACCATTTGAGAAAGTAACTCCGTATCCGTATGACAGAATGATCAAGCGCTGGAAAGATGTCACTGACGCGGTCGCATTTTACCTGGCCAAAGACATGATTTCCATAAAGACTGTGGAAAAAGAGGGCTTTAAAAAACTGCTCAAAGTCGTAGATCCACGTTACGAAATACCCAGCCAAAAATATTTATCCTCCACGCCCATTCCACAGCTTTACTCCGAGTGCCGCAACAAGATGAAAAACAAAATTCAAAATGTAAAGTTTTTTCTAACAGCTGATTTATGGTCTTGCACTTACATTAAATATTAACTTGATTAAAATATTCTTCAAAATATAAATGGTAAAGAGTATATTTTTATATGGGGACTTAGTTTGGCTGTATTGAAGCCCCTTTAATTTGCAAAATAGTCTTAAAACCAACTTGAAGAAGAACCGCGATAAAATCGTAAATCGTGATCTATCTGGAAAAAAATCGTGATTTGAATTTTTTTCTAGATCGCCCACCCCTAGTTTATATCCTCGTAGGCCTGTCGCGATAGTCAATTTAATGAATTATCGTACGATAAGATTTTGATTGCCATTGTGTTTATATGTTTGTTACATAAAAATGAATGACTGTAACATTTTATCCGATCGTGCTGTCTCTGTTAGCGCTGCCCTGTGTGTCAAAAGTTATCTTGTGTTTTCCTGATGAATAATGCCAGTTCCGAATAGTAGGCCTAAATCGGCTTAGTGTCAAAGCCGCAAACCTTCCACTCCGATATGAAAACAAAGGAGCACGTGAACAAGACGCTCTTCTCTTTTAATATGGAAATAACCAAAACAGCAACACAACTGATTTAAACAAAAGCCGCATTTGGAGCTCGTGAGAGGTCTTACAGACAGCTATGTTAAGATAAGATAAAGAGACATTGTTTTTCACTGCTCAATTTTAAACACCCACATTATGACATACACTCGTGCTATCTTCTCCAGAGTTCACATATAAAGTATACTTGTTCTTTAAAAGGGTGTCCTTTCATTATTATATTATCATTACTTAATCAGTGTGGCAAAAATATTTATAAATTGACAGTAATATCAACAATCGCAATTATTTCTGATGCAATGAATCGGCAAACAAAATGTTCCTATCGCGACAGGCCTATATCCTCCTACAGTGCAGACGCAGACAAATCCTCAACCATCACTCGTGTAGTATGTTAAACTGTGCACCTCATTCACTGAGACACGCAGAACAGCAAATAAAAGTATTCTGCGCCGGCATCTAGTTATATGGTCTCAGTGCGACCCCACAAAAAGGGGTCACACACAAACAAGTACAACGACTAACCCACTTCACACAATGCTCTGTCTAATGCACTTATTCTTATTATTCTACATATATGTCGCACTGTACAGACCTGAGAGTTATTTCTTTTCAAGGGACCTCGCCGGTCAGGCAAGTAAAATCCTCTCTCACTTACCCATACATAACATTCACTAGTCCCTGACAAACTTTCATTTCGTGCCCGGATTTAATAAAACTTTAAGCAGCTATTCCCCACTATCGCATGTTTCAAACTTTAGTTAGTGTGGAATATTGCTATTAAAGCATAAATAATTCCTGAAAAGGAGAAAACTCCAAGTTTAATGGGACTACAGCGAAAGGCTGGAATTGACTAGAGCCCTCTACTACCCGGGTACATGATGTCACTATTCCGAGTGCTTTTAATAACCTCCGCCCAAAGTAATACGCCAAAAAACGGGCGAGGCCTTCCTCAGAGAAAAGGAAGAGCTGCTGGAGTTGTGTTTGGTTATCAGAGATTGTAAACATTTGACTGAGCTACGCGCTTAACTACTTTCATCACAGTCCTACAGCTGGTAATAAGAATTCAGCTACACACATTCTCAGATAACCAACAGTCAAATAACAGCTTCCATGACTTTAACATCGGCTGTGAAAGCTGTTCTGTGTAATATACTGATATTGTGTGTGTGTGCGCAGACCTCTGTCTAAAACACATCAATGAAACGTCCTCTGAAGTCCTGCTTGCAGTCTCCTAGTCAATCTAAAATGAAATTTATATCCAATATAAAAAGGCAAAACTAATGCTTCTGTTATTAGTGATAACCGGTCTGACGCCATTCGGGCTGGTGACATTTCCCTCACCATAGTATAAAAAAATGTGATCTCTAACCAAGATTGAAGTTTGCGTATGCACTAGCAGACCTCCGTTACACTTCGATCGATCCGCTTGTTTTTAACTGATGGAGTGAAGTTGACGGTATTGTTACTGCTTACTCCTAAAAGCCAAATGTAGTGGAGTAGGCGGGGCGAGACCGTGGTTCGAGGCCGCTGAGTAATTGTTAATGAGTGCCAGCTGTGCGCGCACCAGTCTCGAAACACGTAGGAGATCGGGAGCAGATAAGGGAACGAGCGACCGAACCGTCGAAGAGAGAGGACCGGGCCCGAATTTGTTTGTATTTTTATTTATGTTTTGTTTGCCGGCGGTCGGCCGTGAGGGGCCGCCGGCTGCTATTACTTTATTAAATGTTTAAATGTCTTCCGGTTCCCGTCTCCTTCCTTCCCTACTTTGTATCTCTCTTCACCAAAGTTTATTAATTCACATGCACTGAGAGGGGCACCGACCAATCACAACAGCTTGAGGAGCAGAACTCGCTGAAATGGTTTGGGTGGGACATCTTCGCACAATCTCTAAGCGGGGAACCCATCATGACAGTCCTGTTCAGCTTTACCAATTAGAGCGTTTCCGAAGACAGGACTTTAAAGAAACCGGAAGAAATCCAGTCGTTTTGTGAGAAGAGAGACAGCCATGGACGATAGACTTAAAATATGTGAAATATAAATGTTTTTTTAAACTAGAAACATGAACATGCATTGTTAAACAACACCAAAGTAAAAAAATCACTAAAAACACAATCAAAGCTTAAAAAAAGGGAAAAGCTTTTAATAACAGCAAATGAGACATAAATAAAAAATCGTCAGTTAAATGAAAACGGAAACATGCATTATCTATTGGCAGTGTCATCATTTTTGACACACAAGACAAAACAATGATTTTTGTCTAGCACTAGATGGCATGTCTTTCCCCATAATGCTTCTGGCATTGTATGTCCCTTTGTTTTCTTGTTTTTTCTCCCACTCCTCATTGTCCATTTGATTCAGCCTGCAGTGAGTTCTGAGGGCTCTATTCATTAGCTCATGGAGGGGAAACGGTGTGAAGCTTTCTGAACGATTGCATTTCCAGCCCTTCGTCCTACAGCATGGCCTCTAGCCCACGGCAGACCTCTGCTCCCTGGGTCCAGTCACTGCTGTGAGCAATTGAACAAGCCCTGTTTGATAAAATCTGAAAAGGCTTTATTCATGTCAGAGAACAAAGAGAACGACTGGTCAAGACACGACCTTTAAAGGATTGACGTCCAATCCGAAGGCTCTAAGTGTTTGGCTTGAGAGGATGTGATCCAGGCAAGACTTCTATGGCCCTGGTGGGACATTACACTATTATGTCTTGGTAATTGCGGAAGGAGTTCCAGACGAATGAATCACAATACGTGACATTTCTTCATGATTAAACCCATTATTTTCTGTTTCACACAATTTGATGGATGTTTGTCTCTTAACCTTTTTCTCCAGAGCTGTTTTGCACTTTTTTAGGAAAATTAGGCTTTAGCTCATCTTTCATTGAGCATTTGTTAGAGTGTTCCATTTAGACTATTAATATAAAAACTACCAAGAATTTAAGGAGCTTTTACCAAAAATGCTGTGCCATTTAACTCTTTGTCAGAGCAAAACTTAACTGCAGATTCCAAGAAGCCGAGACAAACCTCCAATTTAGAGGGTTTTTTTGTTAGTTATTGTTTTGGACTGTAGTTATAAAATATAGCTGTCTATTTTTTGAGCTGGACCACCAAATCCAGTCAAAATAACGGTGTGAAATCGACACTACAAATATGCGCCAGTGCTTGAGGCTTTCTCTCACATCTCATATGCGAAGCAATTTGTGATCTTGTGGGTGCATGAAATAAGATTTAAATATTTAATTATTCAAATGAAATTGGCATAGTTCACGCTGGCCTGTCAATCATTTTGAAACCTTGAGGCTAGCTATATGAACTATTGTTGCTGATCTGGGACCAGTGCATTCTATCCAATAAAGATTCAGATCAGGACTTAGGTTAGGCAATAAGACCCTGATGCAAAATGGCAGTTCCAACTCCATCCATCCATCATCATCCATCTTCTTCCGCTTCATCCTGGGCAGGATCGCGGGGGCAGCAGTCTAAGCAGGGATGCCCAGACTTCCCTCTCCCTAGACACTTCTTCCGGGGGGACACCGAGCGTGTCCTAGGTCTTACCCGGGGTCTCCTCCCGGTGGGACATGCCCGGAACAAGGCATCCAGGGAACATCCGGAAAAGATGCCCGAGCCACCTCAGCTGGCCCCTCTCGATGTGGAGGAGCAGCGGCTTGACTCTGAGCTCCTCCCGAGTGACCGAGCTTCTCACCCTATCTCTAAGGGATCACCCAGCCACCCTGCGGAGAAACCTCATTTCGGCCGCCTGTATCCGGGATCTAGTCCTTTCGGTCATGACCCACAGCTTCGCCTTGCGGCTCAGCTCCTTCTTCACCACGACAGACTGGTACAGCGACCGCATTACTGCAGAAGCTGCACCGATCCGTCTGTCAATCTCCCGTTCCATCCTTCCCTCACTCGTGAACAAGACCCCCAGGTCCAGGTCCCCTGCAAACCATCCCAGTGCATGCTGAAGGTCCAGGTCTGATGGGGCCAGCACGACAACATCATCCGCAAACTATTCCAGTTCCAACTCATCAGTTACAATACGAATCATAACTTTAGAAGTTTCCCTCAGATTCTCTTTTCAATTTACTGGGCTTTAATGTTTGAATATTTTTTTCAGTAAGTTTCTATTTTTCTTTCATATTAAGAAACATTCTATCTAACATTTTCTGAAATGTTAGAATAGGTGTATTTTTTTCAGTTAAAACATTAATAATAGATACCTGCTTGAACTACAGAACCAGTTTATATTGAATAATAAAGTTGTGCGTTTGGCCTACATCTCAGATAAAAACAAACCAATGTTTTGGGATTATTACAACTTGCTTTATAAATTAGTTTTTTTATTTTGTTCTGTCAGATAATTTTGGGAAGGCAGCAGTGAAGAATCTCAAGCTTTCAGCCACACCGTAACAGACCAATAATGTAAAAAAAAGTTTGGCTTGACGTAACTATTGTAAATAGGGTTGTCAAACGATTAATCAAGGTTAATTGCATCTAGAATAAAAGTTTGTGTGTTTAAATAATATGACTGTGTTCTGTGCATATTCATTCAGTATTTATAAACACATACATGCATATATAAGAAAAAAAGAAACATTTATATAATTTGAATTATTGGTAAATATAAAGAAATACGTGTAAATATCTCCTAAATATCTATACATATATGTGTTGTGTATTTATAAATTAAAATTAAAATGGTCATATGACACAGCTATTATTGTTTGTTTTAGATGTAATGCAATGTGTATAAACGATTTAAGGTTTAAAAACGCTGTATATTCCCCATACCGTGCATGTTTGTATCTCCTCTTAGCCCCGCCTCTCTTAAACACGCAGACTTTTAACAAAGCTCATCGCTCTGAAAAGCGAGGTGTGCTCTGATTAGCCAGTCAACCAGTGCGTACTGATTGTTCGAATACTGCAAGCGGTAATGTAACACCATATTTGGAACATATTTGAAACTAATTTCAAGTATTTAAGCATTAAGCTTTAAATTCATAAGCTTTAAATTCAAATGGTTTTAAAAATCATGAAAGCACTCTAAAGCCAATGTTTGCTGATAGTGTATGTTTCTGCACTATTATCCTCTATGATCTTTAAATGTCTGAATTGCCATCAGCTTTTTTAAACCTGATATCTGTCAACCATAACCACACACAGTGGAGGTAATGTCCCTTCACGGTTTTTATTAATCCTATTATGAAGGATTTAATTCCTCTCAGACCAGAGGTACACCACCCAGTGTAAGTCTAAATATACAAAGCTATAACACCACCTTCTAGCAACTATATAGAGCACAAGATTACTTTTAGCTTTTTTCCATTTGTCATTTTCATTACTTTTTTATTCGGATACTGTGATAAGACTTTGCTACTGATATCACTTGCCTTTGAGGGGGGATTAGATAGGCGTGCTGTGTGGCATAATAACAGCCAGGCAAAACCTGGATGCTCGCCAAAGTAACCAAAATCTGGATGGTTGGGAATATTATAGAGTGGATGGGTTAAGGTTTACATTAAATGTTGTGAAAATCACTTTTCGCACTTTGTTATAGACTGCATCTGGACACTTGTGCAAAAGGCTGACAATAGGTGGAAAGAAAAGTCTTAACTTTCCTTCCGTTCAAGTCTGGTAGCTGTCTGAATGTGACAGGATTGAAGTTGCTCAGATGTCTCGCCAGACGTCAGAGGCTGAGAAACGAGAGGGAGAGAATGGCTAATCCTGTCTGTGGGCTGCGCCTTGATAAATGGCTCGGCTCCAACTTATTCACTCACTGTCCTGTTCAGCTTTATGAAAAGCCACTTCCCTTCAATCAGCACAAACCTGTCGCTGTGTCATTAATGCATAGAACCTAGCAGACTTTAATCTCACAGGGATGCTAGGTGAAGGCAAATATTAAAATATATTTCTTTATGGGAAGAAAATTGTCATTCATTGTCATTGTGGGAAACAACAAGGTTTATGTAGACATTAGTTCATTTCTTGTACGTAGACCTTCTGAAAATGATAAATTCTTTGTGTGTGTGTGCCTGTGTGAAACAAAAATATTTCTGATTTTGATACCACCGTGATACAAAGTTACAATACAGTGAGCATGGCTAATTAAATTATTTTTATTTACACTTTCTAATCTTTAGCTTTAGATCATTTGTCAAGTTAAAACCATTCACTATGTAATCATAAGTCTGACGCCAAAATTTATTTAAATATCTTAGTGTAGTACCAATCAAAAGGGCTTCCAAATGTTCCCTATCCTAAATTTACTAGAGCACTTGGATTGTGTTCATTATTGTTGCCCCTAAGACTTGCTATGACCTGCCATCTTTTATGGTTTCTTCAATAACACTCAGTGTTACTGTAATGAACTTTGATAGTCTTAATTAACAGTAAAGAGTAAGAACGTAAAATTTGGTTATGAATATTGCTGGATTAGTGTAAGAAGCAGAAAAGACCAGGCAGAAAAGCATTAAATTATTTTCTAGAAACCGCACTGATACGCAGTGTGTGTGAGTCATATACAACGCATTATTTACAAAACAACAAAAGAAAATGGAATGTATTGAAGAAGAAAATAACACATGAGTTGCGCCAAAACAAAGAAAGAAATATAACAAAATAACCCTTAAACTAAGTTCCCAAAAGATCCCTTTAATCTAACTAATCAAAGAAAAATGTGAAAGTCTAACCCGAAAACTTCAGCCCATACGGCACCATAAATAGTCTACTCATATGGAGTCATAGTATAGAATAGTGTCTTTCTGTGTCTTTGGTGTTATATAATGCCCATGCATGTATTAGAAACATAAAATTGCAAAAATGTAAGTTTCGGAACAAATGATGGATTCTATCTAAAAGCAAATGCTCGCCCAGACCTGCCTGAAACGCCTTGTGTAGCCACAACCCCACAAATCCACATAAGTTTGTGGTATGAGTTGACTAAGACCGCCCAAATGTAAGAGCAAGTCAGTCCTGTCAGTACAATTGCTTTGGAACCTGATGTTATGTTATGGTAAGAGGCTTTACATTTCCGTCACTCGCTTTCAGTATTCGACCAATCACTACGCACTGATTAACTGGCCAATCATAGCCGAACTTGCTTTTCAGACCGATGAGCATTTTTAAAAATCTGCGCGTTTCAGAGAGGCGGGCAAAGAGGAGATACAAAGAAGCACGGTATGTGGAAAATAGAGCCTTTTTGAGCCTTAAAGAGTACCTAGCATATGGTTTTAAGGTCCTACTTTGGTTCATGGAGTGTCCAACAACAAGTTTATGTACATACAATGTGTAAAAACACTATAATGTCGTAATAATAGGCAGTTATTCGTACCATACTTCTTGACTGACTCTCAAATGATTCGTTCTGCGATTCATCCGTCTAGGCCCAGCCTACCCGCTAACCTTGTGTCATGTGATTGGTCAGATGGTGTAGTGTGTTGTTATTGGGCAAACGCGTTCATCATATGTCGCAAATGGAACCCCACTACCATCGTTACAGAATTACGGTTTACATGTGGTTGGATGTCATGTATATTATATGTGTAGCTTGAGATGGCTGCGATTTTACCGTACCAATTTGAGCCCGAGTCTGACGAGGAAGAAGACGCTAATCCACAACAAACTCCACCACGACTGGAGGAGGATGTTTGTCAGTGGCCAGTGTGACAACATGCCTGTTATGCTTTTGCTCATCAATGAAATACATATTTTTTTTCTTTAAATACAGTTAATACGTTAGTAATACTATTATTTTGTCTTAACTGTGCGTTGTCATGGTAAATAGAGCATTTCAGAATGTCGACGTTATGAAAAATGATATATATGAAACCCAAATATATCTATATAGGTTCACGTGCGGCAAATGTGTCAAAATGCAAAGTTAATATGCAAGATAAATAAACTGTTACACCCCAGAAATAACGGTACATGCTAATGATAGCGTTATATGCATTAGCTAAACATAGACATAAGGTACGAAAATATTTCTTGAAGTTAAGACAAAAATCAAAAGTCACACTAACAGGTTGTCATTCGGTGGAGCTAACAGGTCCAAATAGAGTTGGTATTTCCCCCTCTTTCAAGGATCGTCGTTTCACATAGCCTGCAGTGAATGCGCCAAGATTATTAAACCAATGTTCGGTGACATTTTTTCCTCAGACGTTCTTCCTTTGGTTGAAATAAGACGGGAGCAGTCTCAGCAAAACGTAGGCGGGGACCATGTATAGTGACGTAGATACGCATGTGAACTATTCCACATCTCGTTTGTGTGATTCAGAGCAGACTCCCATTTTTACAAGCAAATAACTTTGTTATTTATTCACCTTCGGACTTACAACTTGGCAGACAACTTACTTTCAAACAAGGCAAAATAACAGACTGCATGAAATGTCATTTTCATGATCTCATGCTATGTACTCTTTAAAGAATAAGTTCATTTTCAACATTTTCATGGGGCTTATTTAATGCTGTATTTGCAAATTGACTACAACTTCCAAGATGCATGGCAAACTACATCACCGTATCTGCAAAGCCATCAGGCTTGCTCGATTTCATGAAGTGCTGCGAATACCGGATCAGTGATTAAAAAGCAGAAGGAGCAGTCGACTCTCAATGCTCAAACTATACCATTCAGTCACAAAAAAGCATGCATAGAAATAATACATAAATGGTATCTACAATCTTTTTTAATTATATAAATTTTAATATAATATCATATAATTATTTACCTTCTTAAAATTTGTTGTTGTATTCCTCATTTGATATAAATTGGTTTTGATGTGTCTGTAAAGTTTTTCATAATATAATATGATACTAATATTACTAAAGTATAAATGGCAGTTTTTGTTGCCTTTTAACTTTTTGCTTAACCAAAACCGACCAAAATCTTAACCAAACTACGTTCTTTTTATGGCAAGCCTAACTCAAGCCAGGATGTAGCCAAATGAATGCTTGCCTTTTTGTTTCTTCTGGCTGACCAGACTCACGCAAAAAACAGCCTAATTCTGTTTGACACAAGACTGTGTGAAACCAATGCCAGAATTAAGCCAGAAGGGCCAAATTTTAGACTGATTTGACCCAGAATTTGTTGCTATCTAGGTTGAAGTCCATTGAAGTCCACTATATAGAGAAAAATCCTGTTATGTTTTCATCAAAAACCCTACATAGATGACATGGGGTGATAAAATGACCATGAAAATGTTTTTTAAAATGAATTTATCCTTTAAATCCTGTATACACATTGCATTACATCTAAAACAAACAATATTTTTGTTTAAGCCGTGTCATATGACTCCTTTAAGCCCGATTTGCGAGTTGTTGAGCTCGCCGACAGTTCGGGTTGTGATCGGGGACAAAACAGCGTGCGATCACACTCGCCAAACATCATGTGTGAACTAGTAAACGACTCATCAAAGAGGCTCCCTGACGGGTCGCTGATGCCTCGTAGATGCCAGACAAATATCTAGCATGATAAATATCTGGAGCTTTCGTCCGACTCGACATCATGTGATGTCAGGTGACATGACGAGCCAAAGCCAATGACAGCAAGCCATGGGTTAAGGCCACCAGAACTGCCCGCGTACTGATCCATTGTTTCACCCATATCCGTTGTTTTTTCCTTTTTCTAGGTTTTTCCGAGCAAATCATCAAGCAAACCGCCTAAAGATCAAATTGCTGTCCAACGTCCATTTTCACATAAACAACTCCCTTTTCGCATGTTTTTCGTGTCATTTTCCATTACATTTCTCACAGTTTTTCGTGACAAAACCTGGTTTGAGTCGCTGGGTGACAGAATTTTTTACAGCTCGTGTAGCCTGTCACCTCCTGTTACTGATTATTTACGTAGTGTCACGCAGTGTGAACACATTAACAACTTAAAGACTCCAGACTTCACAGAAAGCAAGTCATGTAGTCTGAACAGCTCTGTGATCGGCCAATGTTTAAAGTTGTGTAATGTGAACTTGGCTTTAGTCGTGCGACCTGCTTACCTGTTCTCTTTTCACCAAAGGTACAGAACCGTTAACTCTTAACAACTCTCACAGTCTGGATATTACAGAATCAAGTGTTATATTCACACATTTCCAACAAAGGGTACAAATGCTAAACACAGGTTGCAATTCAAAACACCTGAACATATACACACTCCCAGCGCGCCACGCCAAATGATCTATAAACAGCAGGGCGACAACGCCCTTAATGATGATTGACAGCCGCCTAAGAGCAGACAGCAGAAGTAGAAGGCAGAACTGAAAAGACAGCAGAGGAAAACCACACCCAGCACGTAACAGTGACGATTTATACAGTAGACACTCTTACTCACTCAGTGACCAGCATCAATATTAATGTCAACTTTTAATTTCATTTTTTGATTTTCAACTTCCAAGGCTGATTTTTAAGCAAAAATGTCTAGAATTCCAATTGGTAAAAAGAGCTAAAATTAATGCACTCTTATTTATAGAGAATGAATATTAAAGAAATGCTAGAAACATCTGAAAATCTCCTTTGGATCGTCTGTGAATATTTTTGATACTTTCCTGCTTATCACTCGTCCCTTTCCGAAAAAGAGTTCTCCACTTTCGCTTGCTCTGGCCTGTAGTCAGGAGGGGTTATTAACAGTCTCCAGCTTTGCTCTAAGCACAGTGTGTCTTTGTTCAGTCACCTCTCTCTGTGCCCTCCACCCAATCAGTATTTTCACTATGAAAACAGGCATTTTTTAATTCTGCTGATTTTTGTTTTTTCAAGGTGGGGCTATTGCATATAGGGCTGTATCCATTACTTCCAGTTACTTGACATGAGCTTCTGCTGAATGGTGGTGTTTGCGTTTCTTTGGACAAACAGACTTTGGCTTTAGATTGTGGTTTGGAGGTTTGGGCACGTTACTTACTTCAGATCTGAAGGCTAGGCTATAACATTTATTTGCTTGATATGTTAGAACCTTGTCAATAACTTCTTTAAAGAAAACTAATTTCACTCAAGCTGACTATCTTTAATAGTTGTTGCTTAAACACCGTTGTTCTATCAGGAACATGTCCCAAAATATCCAAGCGAATGTGGACACATCTCTAGCAAGCTTAGCATGTTTTACTGAATGAATGCTACCCATATGGATTATGTCAAAGAAAAAATATAAGCTTTATTACAAGATATTGTGGCAGGATAGAGGCGGTGACACAATCAGTGCTCAAATTGAGTGGGGGGCTGGGGGATCTGGGACCCCCATTACGGCCTTACGTAATCCCTGTAAGTATTTAGTAAATAATTGACTTAAGGGGGTCCCTAAAAAAAATCTATTTAATAATCATGTTTTTCAATTTGTGCAGATAAGATAGAGTAAATATTGTGAATAATTATTTTATTTAAAATAATGAGTCTGTTTTTAGGCGACTTAGGTGTCAAAGTAAGCGTATGATGTTGTGTACTGGTTTGGTGTCTCGCTTATATAGTGAAATAATGTATGCTAATAAATTCCCACTTGCACTCTAAAATATAAAGTTTCATATTGTTTTTTAGGGTAATTGTTATGTGGATACTTGAACTGAATGAAAAATTAAATATTTGGTGTTGTCTAATATTTCAATTTCAATTTTATGTTCCCCATAAAAAATCTCTAGTAGTTGAGGTCCCCCCTCAAGACGTGATTCAATTTGAGCACTGGAATGAATTAGAAATTAACAGGTATTGAACAGTGTTTATTACATAAATTCTAGTACTTGTAATTTTAATTTTAAGTATCAAGAGAGCTGACGGATGTTTTAAAGTATTTCCCTGACAGAATTAAAAACAAAAGTAGACCAGGAAATACCCAAATATTGCAATTACCAATTTGTGGCCTAACTTTTCACTCAGTTTGGTTAAAACCTTAAAAAACACTGAAAGAAAGGCCTGAAATTCATGACATGCTATGAGGAATTTTGCTGTCTGGAACAGCACGACACTAGTGCTCCCAAAGTCATGGAATAATTTTTAATCCAAGGCACAACTTGTATACCTTTATGTATAATTTATAACCAAAAGTATACCCTCTTATTGGTGCAATGTAATGCATAAATGTAAACTTGGGGAAAGTTCTGTCTGAGGAGAGTTGACTTTTGATCTGGTCATTGTAATATAGAGATTGACCCATTAAATAAAACTGGGTTATACATTAGAAGTTCAAAACCACCCAGGCCTCAAACCACAGCCTTAAATAGTCCAAGAGGAAGTAGCAGAATGAATCTTAGCAAAATGAACATGAATACAAGCTAAAACAGCTTAGTGGCCAGTGCAAAACACATTTGTGTTTCTTCTCTATAAATTAAGGTATTATTGTACATTCAGATTTTTGTCAAAGTATTTGATTGAAGTGTATACAAAGCACACACATAAAAAGCTTCTTGTTCCTCAAATGTTTTTGCAATTGTTTGAATGCACAAAGCTGTAGCCGTCCTGCAAAATAAGCATTTTACATGCCTGTGTATCCCCTATATGTGTACAGTATTTGACTTACAAAATATATTGGGCCCTATTTATGAAACATGAGCAGAACAAATTCCAATGGAAATTGTACGTAAAACCATCCTTATTATAATTGTCACTTTCAATTCTGTGGGCAAATTTACATTTGAATGGACTTATTAACAATTTAAACAGAAATTTGTTCTGCCCGTCTTTCATGAATAAAACCCTTTTGACTTGCTGTGACCATTTCAAGTGTGACCATATGAGCATTTACCAATAATTGCGTGAATTTCGGTCTTCTTTTGAGACTGTGCTGTCCCATCAGCGTTTTCACAAATTGCAAAAGCGCTTCCTTATTTAATCTTAACAAGTACAAAAAAGTTGAAATGTTGAACATTTGCTTCGCCGGCATATTTAATGCTTGTTTTTGTGTGGGATTGTTGCCCTGGTGATTATAACAGACTGTAATCACAGTAGGGTCATTTTAACTTGTCGTCATGGAAACATCCTAACACCTTAGGGCATGTGTGGAGTTTTTAGCAGGCCTGTAAGGTGTGATTCTGCATTTATATTGTTGTTTTCTCTTGGTCCGGTAGGAAATATCACCTAAATGGTTCTTATAGGTTAGGAGCTGACTTTAAACAGCAATACATAGTTTGCTCATCTGCAATACATTTCGGAGATGTCAGCTGTCAGAAATAATATAGACATCTAGAAGATCACAGCAGATGTTTTGCAGTTCTCCAGATCTTTAGCAGACGTATTACAGACGTCTCCAAGACGTATTGCAGATGAGTAAACTATGTATTGGAGATGTAAATGCAGACGTCAAATAGACGTAAGCCAGATGGATTGTGCTATCTGGGCCAGATCATGATCTGCGCCGGCGCTGAGCATGGAAAAAACCCACCAGCTGCCCGCGTTTTCAAAAAAATTGCCGTTTCCATGGAAACAATTGAAAAACACGCTTGACTCCGGCAGAAACGCCTTGGTGTGGACACGTCCCCTAAACCTTGATTTAAAAAAAAAAATTAAACGCCAGCGCCAGTGTCTTTTTCTGCAGCTCAGAGCGTCTTGAGGTTGAAAAAAGTTAAACTTTTCTGAAAAAGCGCCCAACAAGAAGCTCCTTTTTCTCAGCTAACCAATGACAGAGACCTGTCGTTTCCATAATAACATGCGAGGAACATGATTAGTTGAGAAGGCTCGAGCTCGAAAAAAAGGTGGCCGAAAGGATAGTTTTGTATAAATGTGTTTTTAATTTTCGCTTTCAACAACTTCTGATTGCATTGCTAGCGAGTGATTAGTAGTGGAAGTTTTTAAATATGTGATAAGTTATTGCAAAGATGCTCTCTGTTTATAACTTAAATAGACTTCACTTACTATGTTTCTCTGGGCTGCCTTCATTCACGAAGTCATGCCGTTCGGCTGCTATTTGTAAACAAACGCTGTGAGCGTTTCTTCTGCAAAAAATCGCTTTTGTCAACTTTTTCTTGTCAAAAAACTGCTAACACGATATATATACACATAATGGCAGTAACTGTGGGGACAATAAGCATATTCTCTTAATTTGACAAATAAGTGTTTTTGTTTTAAGGTACAATTTAAGGACAACAGTTGTAAACCCTGTTTTTTACAAATTAATGAACCTATCCTCCCTTGCTGTCAGAATCTCACCTATAGGTTTAATTTATGATTGTCAGTGTCACCATATGTCTCTGCCTAATATCAAGATGACTCATTCATTCAGTTTTTTGATTACATGACATGACCTTAAGAAAAACTTATTTTCTTAAATATTATTAATTGTGGATTATAAGGCTATATACTGTCCAGAAATACCATACATCAGCACGAAATACTGTAGTGTTAAAAGAGAAAAACATGATGTGTACCGAATCAAACCGAAAACCGTGACCACAGAACCGTAATATGAATCGACCCATGGAATTTGTGAAGCGTTCCACCCCCTCTGTATTGTTGGAAAATTTTGTTGGTGCATCTCTAAAAATTATAGACGGTTTTATTGGCAACAACGTTAACGTTGTTTTTTTACACTTAAAACAATCAGTTTAGGCATTTAAGACACACTTTATGTGTGGAGACAGACTGTGCCCATTTAAATTCACAGAACATAAACCAGCCTGTGCCTGAAGCATGCTGTTAAAGAGTCTTCTTTCTTTGTACTCTTCATAGGCACTGGTTTGGAGACAGTACACACTCAGTTCTCTGTAGACAAGACTGTATGGCCAAATATCAAAGACGTTGACTTGTGCTGTAGAGGATCATGATGTCAGTTTATAGCTCAAAAAGACTCATGAAAGGTCTTTGAGATGCTCATTCTAAGTATAGAAGGACTGGAGAGGATCTTACTCTGCATGATGCATGCTTAATTTCCTCTCACACTCTTTCTTGTTCTCTTTTCTCAAGCTGCACTTAAATAGATTGC
Source organism: Triplophysa dalaica (assembly GCF_015846415.1). Taxonomy (NCBI): domain Eukaryota; kingdom Metazoa; phylum Chordata; class Actinopteri; order Cypriniformes; family Nemacheilidae; genus Triplophysa; species Triplophysa dalaica. Next base: position 19,966,838 of record NC_079545.1, read on the forward strand.
ATCCGATAAAGCTGTATTAATAACCATTCAACATAGTTGTTTTCTTGCTGCAGAACAGTTTATCTTAAGCTGTACCTCAGGGGTGCCTTTCTCAAAGCACCGTCCGTGACAAAGTGTGTTTACACGATAACTTAAGACGTGTCTGTTTACCCTGTCAGTGATCGGTGCATATGGGGTGTGATGAGGCATGATTTTGCATCCGTGTGAGTGTGTGTGGATGGATGGATGCATAGCTCGGGCTTCCTAAAGTGTGTTTGTAGAGTGTCTTTGCTCATGCTGAGGTTAAGTCTCCAGCCTGAAGGATATATGTGTTATTGTAAATGTACAGTAGACTCTGCCCCAATTTGTTTTATGAAAAACAGGGTTCCTCGGTCTCTCGACGTTGTGTCCAATGAACTTGGTGAATTCATTCACCTTTATGTTCTTCGGAAACCTGCGAGGCTTATGCTGAGCGATCTTCGATTATTCCTACTGGATCTACGACGCAGAGCAGCGGAACTCGTCCTGGCGTTTTGCGACTTCCCCTAGGCGTTTCAGTAGCTGGTCAGAGGTGTCTTCAAAGAGCACATTTCTAAAAGAGCAAAGTCTCGGCTACGTGATCCGGTTCGCCAGGCACCCACCCAAGATCGGAAAATTTTCTAACCTCAGCAAAGGTGAGATCGGTCCCGTGCTTCGGGCCAAGGTCGCGACCCTTCTGGAGGAGGCAATCCAGCCCGTCCCTCTGGCTGAGATTTCCTAGGGGTACAACCCCTACTTCATCGTCATCGCAGACATCCACAGAGCTAAATAAAATGTATATTTATTCGACTACATCTTTTTATGTCCATCATGCCACAGTTGCTGCGCTGGCCCGCTTCAGCGAACAAGAGTGCCTCTCAGTTTCCTCAGCCCAAAAAGGTGAATGAATGGGCACACCTTCTTGGTGAGCTGTCCCATTTGCCAAGTTCATTGGCCTTTACAAAGTTTAATTGGAGAAGATAGGTTCGCAAGTCAAACCCCATTCTGTCAGTCTTGACACAACGTCTTGTTCCCTGTATCAGGGAACCGAGGTTACATCCGTAACCAAGACGTGTTGCTTCAATTTGTCAAACCTGTTTTTACTGAGGATTTTGTGCTGAATTATTTAAATATTCAGTATCTTAATGGGATGGTTGGATATCTAGAATGCATAGAGTCAGGGTTCCTCTTCTCAGGAAATGTGAGCTCAACATGAGACAGAATAACAAGTAGTCTAATTACTGAGAGTAAGCAAAGTCGAAGGACTTCTGGCTGTACACGCTGAGAGTCAAAACCATATTAAAACTGTCTGTATGTGTGCTGAAAAGAAACAATTGCAGATATTTTTCACAGTTTTACCAAGCCTCTCCCAGAAGAAATTATCTTTCTGTGTTCCTCATTTGCTCTTCAAAAGACTGAATTGTGTAACAGCTAAATCAGTTTTTGTCATCGCTGAGTGTATTTATTTTAAGCACTCTGATGTTGTGATTTGATTTCCCACAAAGACCAGATTTATTCCACACTGCTTTTCCAAGAAGTTGGAAATTGAGATTTTATTGTGCATGCACACAGACACACACACACAGTCATTTAGATGGATAGTAGCTTTGAGTTCTGAAAGCTAAAGGGTGAATTAAAGATAAAACGCATCTGTACAGTACATACAATGTCACGAATAGTCTGCGTAGTTTCATTATCAAAGTCTTAGTTTGTTTCTCTTTGTTCCTATGTTCCCGCTTATCAATGGTTGTCTTGGTTATTCATGGTTTCTCATTATCCCCCACCTATTTTGTATTGAGTTTGATTTCCTGTGTTTTAGTTTTTTGTCTGGTGTTGTTTGAGTAATATGCACACTGAAACATTGATAATGTGTTTGAATTACTCTCTTTTGTGTTGTTAAATTTAAGTTAAGCTTCTGGTTTATCCAAGTGCATACCTCATCTTCCTCAGCCATGAAACCCATTTGATATTTTCCTCACCTTTTGCACTGCAAGTTCAACTTTCCAGTGAGATGTTTGCTCCACCCACATAGATGATGTCACACTAATCAGGGCATGCGATATTAATTATGTGGTCTCACTTCTAGGGCAATGGCAAATGTTTTCACTTTTTCCAGTTGAGAACTGTATTGTCACACTGTATAGCTTGTTACACTGTCCCAGTCACAAATATACTCTAAGGCAGGGGTCTTCAACCGGGGGTCCGCAGTGGAACTGTAAGGAGTCCGCTAATTACTGTTTACTCACAGGCAACTTTTTGTAAAAAATCTAAAGGATGGGTACAGAAATATTACAACCAATGTTCTCTTTAAGCTGAGCACATGCTCGGCCGCAAAGACTCATTAAAGCTCCTGCGCATTGCAATTTTAACCTGCGTGCGTGCAGACAAAAACATCCATTCAGGCAGTGGAAGCAAGCAAATGAAAGAAACTTTACATCTGCATCATAAAAACCGGTAGGGTTAGAATCAGTGCCTTCTCGGTCTCCCTTTCGATAAAAGTACGCATGAAAGGAGTTCCGTGTAAATGAAGTGCATTCTCATATGTTTTGGAACTTCTGTTCAAATTCTTTTGTAAAGCACTAATTTGACAGCCAAATGACACTAGACCGCTTCTGCATTGTAAACTCTGACAGAACTATCATTCGTGTTTAAAATCAATGAAACGCGCACTGTGCAGTACTGATGGTGCACGTCAAACAAGTTGTCCCGAAAATAACGTGGACTCGTTGCATCATGTTGCTCTTTTTAGTCTGATATGATGCTCTGTAGAAAAAAACTTGTGCTCATTTTCATGTATCACCCGCAATAATGCTGATCAACGAGGAAGACAACAGAGCTCAGAATTATAAAATAGCGATGTGTTCTGCAACACACAGAGAAGCGGAAGAAAAATAATAATTACACTTAATAAAACGGCCTGATTTTACAACACATGCATTAATCTGCACTAATTTCTTTCGCATCCAGAGACAACCCCTACCTCAACTAGAATAGTCTTTGTGCCATTAACCAGGATCAGTCATCTCATTGAAGCCTTTATGAAACTAAGTTCAAATAAATGTTTAATTGTCCATCTTACAGTCAAATAAAAATGTTTGATGCTGCAAATCCCTTAAAATAATCAAGCAATCTATATTAAAAACAAAAATAATACACAGTAAAGTATTTAGCCTATGTGCAACAATAACATAATAGTGCTAATGTAATGTCTTAACATAATATTGCTGTGACAATAGGGTTGTTTCTATTTGAATAGCTCTGTTTACACATTTACTGTAGTATAAGGGGGTCTCTGCTCCATGCATCTCTCATCTAAGGGTTCCTTGCCCCGAAAAATGTTGAAGACCCCTGCTCTAAGGTGTTTTTATATTTTACATTATAGGAACTATTTATTACCCTTTGATATTCTGGAAATTATCTGCTTTTTCTGACCCAGGGACGCTTCAATATACCGTAAATGAATAGTTGATTTGCAAAAACAGATTACTTCCTGTGACAAGGAGAGCGGGACGAGGGCCATGAGTGAACTTTGCGATGCCGGTGATGCGTGTGATAATGAGCGTCAGCTGCGCGTTGCACCGGTCTCTCGGCCTTCAATGCTGTCACTCCTCCTTTTATGCTTCCGTAGCTCCTCTGTGAGAGATGCGAGACCTCGTGCTGTTCTCTTATGTCCCTCGTCCCACTCTCCTTGTCACACTTCCTTTTTTTTAAATGTTAAAAAAATCATGTTTGTACTATGATTTCATGTTGTTACTGTTTTGTTGTGTTAGTTAACTGTATTTTGGAATGTACAATGAAAAACATGATTTTTGACATATGTTTTAGCAAATGTAGGCTAAAAATTTTCAGTGTAATTCTGTATAAAAGCTTTCCTCCATTAATATAAGTACCAAACCGCTAATGATACTCACCACCGGAAGGAAACCATGGTTGAAATCAATGAATTACTGTAGGTCTTCATGTTCATAGACATGATCACTATACATCGATCAGTCTATTTTTACACTACTTGTGTACAGCATTATCTCAAATAGACGTTACTTAAGCTTTCACAGAGTGGGTCTACTAAGAGGTTCTGGCGGGTAAGAGGATACATGTTGTTTGATCTGGACAGAGCTTTTAACCTCTTAAAGTACAGTATGGCTTTTGAAGGCTACTTCAAATGCTGCAAGAACAATTAAGTCATTCTGTCAGTGTCTCTGTTCAGCTCGTCTTAATTCCATACCTGCTTCTTTGTGTTTTCTCACAGTTCAGGCGTGTGCACGTGCAAGGCAGGGGTGCATGGGGACAAGTGCGACAACTGCGGTCCAGGGTTCACGCAGTTCAACAGCACGGGGTGCCAACCATGCCAATGTAGTAATCACAGCAACTCCTGCAACCCACTTACAGGTGAGCTACCCTGATCCCAATACACTATTACCTCACTTCCTCTTGTTCATCCATTCAATTCTTTGGAAGGCAGTATTTGATCTCATGAATCTTGCTCTGCAGTACGCTGGATAACTAATTAGTCATTTAGGTAACACTTTTATCCAAGTTCATTTATTACCGTGACAGTCTCCCTTGGAACACACTGAGATAGGGGAGGAATTGCTGATAGTGTGGTTTATTTGCAAGCTCTGTTTGTGGTGTTTTAGTGTCCAAATCAATATGAGAAGTGTGCAGATCAGGCAACGACAAAAACATGTTCCTTCATCTTGTTGGTTAATGCCTCATTGTCCACTGGATCGTACATCAACGCCGCCGTCATATTGGTGAGGGCAAAAGCCGACACAAAGACATACGAGTGAATGATGGAGCTGCAGTTTTCTGGATAAAAACACAATAAAGTTTAATTTCTCATATAATTTCAATACTTTTCTATTTACGTGGAATGTAAAAGAAACTTTCAGTCCCAGTTAAAGATGGTTAGACTTTAAAATGTATTTATTGTCATACGGAGCTGTTAAAAACTCAGGCTTGTCAAGCAATCATCTAGGCTCGATAATTGTGTGCACATCGGTAATATGAATTAATTAAAGTTAGATTAAATGCACATGATCAGAACACGGCTCGTTCACTTGAAAATAATGGAAAAAATCTAAACAATTTGTCTTTACTATATAACTATATTGCTATTTCATACTTATAATGCACGGCAGTGTTATTTGTTTTACTATATCACATACATCATGTTTTACTGCAGTCACGGTTTTAATAATTTAAGAACATCTTTTATCTTTGAAAATGTCAAACATTACTACGGAAAAAAAAGCAATTTCCACAGTGTAAAACATTAGTAATTATATAATATGTAAATTAAACTATTACCTTGGTTGTTTTGTTCGATGATTCAAATAAATCTCAGAAACAGTCTCTATATGTCTGCGTTTTATTCTCGACAACTGCAAAGTGGTTATTTATTCTGTTGCTTGGCTTGTCCATAACATATCACTGAACATGGTGCCATCTAGTGGATTCTCACAAACAACAAGCACAAAAAAAATATTTCACATTTCCTTTTGACAACCATTAATATTAAAGTATGCTATAACAATCGAGATATGAAGCAACTAGAGAAATGATAAAGTTGTACTCTACGTATATCGTAAACCGTTAAAGGTGTAATGAACAAAGCTTGTTTATTGTTTTATACTGTTTTATGAGGCCTACTTATGACGTGCGTGTGAATTACATTAGAAAACATCAAAATCAATAAGTAATAGGCTATTTTCTACCCTGGTTTTGAGGCCGGCTCGACAAATGATCGGTTTGAATGGGCGTTCCGACACGAAGACTTGGAAGTAAGTCTGCTATGATTGGATAAAAGTCTGTGTAGTAAACTTAGTTGGAGCCTTCTGTCAATTTGGATAGAGATGTAATGTTAGGTTACACATTCGCCCTATTCACACAGGATTAGTATTATCTGGGGACCTCGTGTCATTTATAAATTACCTCTCTACATCTGTGTGTCATGTGGCACATTTACACTTGATAAATGAAGCCTGTGATTTTACTCAAATTTACTGATTTATATTCCGGATGTGACGGCAACGCTTTGCGTATAGTTTGTATAGCCTATAGTTGTATGGTGTTTAATGATATCGTACCTGTCAGGATTTGAGAGCCGCAATCGCGAACAGGGAAATCTCATTCCATGATTAATAAACAAATGGCAGGTAATTTATGGATATGACCCAGCTGGCGAAATAATACCAAAACAATTCAAAACAGCCTCCATTATTTGCAAACGGTGGATAAAACCTTGAAATAAATATTTATGAGCTCGCCATATCACAGAGATGCCGATTCGCACGGGACTTATATTATCACAAGACCCCTGTGTTCGTCAAAATATGGTAGGTCATTTGTGGGGGAATATTTACTCTTCAAATTACAGACATGGCTGATTCGCACGGGATTAAGATCACAGACAACCTCTTCAAGTATTACAAATGACTAGAGGTCCCCAAGTAACACTAATCCCGTGCGAATAGGGCTAAGTGCATATCAAGCGATCTCTAACAAGGCCGTAGTGAGGCATAGTACAAAAATGTTTAACTCACATAAGATTGCTGCGCCATTCCTATCAGATCCAATAATGACGGCACAGCACTGCTTTCTAATTTTAGTCTCTCCGAAAATCCATCGTCGACCTCTGCCTTGTTCACAAAGGAATCCGCAGTAATGTTTTACCCACTTGAGGTGGAACCTCTTAAAAATTAAACTTGAACCACGCATTACTAATGTCGGAATTCAAAGGAAGGTTATGCAGCGACTGTGTTCTTCCACAACCAGGCACTGACTCCACAATATTTTGCGACCTGCAACGGCATGTTTATTGCTTGCTCGCTCTATATGGTTTTGCGCAATTTGTGTTACGTCAGTTCTGTCATGCGCGAACCAGCGGGCAGGGCTAGATATGAAGTCGTTGATATTCTTCTGTGGAGGCGGTGTTTATATTTCATAGATTGGTGCATTCCAGGACCTGCCGTTTACTTGGCCTGGTGTCAATAACAATTTTAACTTCATTAACAAGAGCATTTTCAGTTCTGACACTTATGATGTTTGCTTGAATACGATTCCCTCTGATATAACAAAAGCACGGGTTAAAATTGAGGTTTTAATGCATAGCTCCTTTATGAAATGTAAACGTGATTGTGATTTTGATGCCGAAAAAACACAGCTTTCCGCACGTTTACATTGGGTTCAGTTTGCTTTTAGTGCACTGTATCGCAGCAGCGGAGAAAAGCGGACAAACCCGTGTCTAGGTATATATTATGTCTTAAGCTGGTCCCCATGCATGAAATGTTTCTACAGTAGCCCTTAAAGGACAAACTGCTCTACAGAACACGTTTTGTAAATTTGAAAGCTCTTTCAGCAAAGAACCAAATACGTGACATCTTTGTCTTGTGAGAGCCACTATAGTGTGTGTGTTTGATAGGGAAGGGGGAGGAGTGGAGTGAGCCGTTGGTTGCAATTCGCAACTTAACCACTAGATGCCTCTAAAATCTCCACATTGCTTCACTAAAAGTTACTGCTAATGATGTAATGATGACGTAAAGTAATATTGTTTGATACTTTAGAGAATATGCTTAGCGGTTGATTAGCGAGTTGTTTTATTTTATGAATTGGATGGATCGGTCAAAGCAGCTATCTCTTATGTAATGTCAGATATCAAATCAGACTGAAAGTGATTTTGGTCGGATTTATCCAGTGCAATCCCCAAAGGCTGGTGTCAATGCTGAAGGCCAGAAGCAAAGTCATCACTCAGAGCCGCACATAAGCACCTTCCTGCTGTTCAACACAGCAGAGCTGTACTCATCTCATACCAGACCAACTTTTAGCACTTTAGAGCCTGAATGTTGTTTTCACACATTTAGTTTTTTTGACTGTCAAATTCTAACACAATGTCCTTTCATTATGTGCAAGGTTTTTTCAATAAAATAAGGTTCTCATCATTACTGTCTGTTGTGAGTTTGTAAATAGAACACAAGATATAAAATATAATTACGAGAGAATCAAGCACTTCAGATATGAAGAATATACCGTAGATCATATTTAATTACTTTACTTTCTCAAAAACTCTCTGATCTGTCACTCTCCGTAACTCTGTTCATATCTGCCCTCTGCCGCTCTCCACAAACTTTTACAATTGGTTGATGAAACGCAAGTGATTACCGTAATACATACATACATGCGTACATGCGTACATGTACACAAAAAGCCAGATTTGTCGACTTTTTTAGGAGCAATTCAAATTTTTGAACGTTTGACGACACGCATACATTGGCAATAAATTCCTGCAAATCAGTTTGATTGAATTGTTCATTTAGCAGATTTAGATGTTTATCATAATCCACTCAATGTAGAAATGAGAAAAAAATCATCACGAACATGAAAAGACCACTTGGGATTTTTTTGTCTTACATTTTCGATTTTGTGGCTTAATGCGAAGAGTATTCCACATATGTACTACCATATGGAGGTTTGGAGAGATTTCTGCTGATGTGTAAAAGGCTGGAACAGATGTTTTCTCTATCAGATGCCATGTTTTGGGTGGCCAACCTGCTCCTGGAGATCTACCGTCCTGCAGAGTTTAAATTAAACCCTAATGAAATACACCTGACTTTTATTTTTCAAGCTATCCAGAAGATCTTGATTAGCTGTTTCAGGTGTGTTTGATTAGGTTGGAGCTGAAATCTGTAGGATGGTAGATCTCCAGGAGCAGGATTGATCACCCCTACATAACTTTACATTTGTTAGGTTCAAAGTCATTATTTCAATGATTTGATATAATATCATGTTGCAGTTCCTTATAAAGCAAACACAGAGTAACTCCCTTTTATGTACTCGACTGCCAAGTTTTACTCGCAATGAATGCTGGGCAAGGCGAGTGCTTGGTATAAATTTGCCCCGTGGTTGGAATACAAAGATTTTATGTGGCTCTTTGACTTTTGGTGTAATCTCTTTTTCTCTCAACAGGCATTGGTCTAGCTTTTGTCGAAACTAGGTAACTTTGTATTAGCACCTATTGTATTATTGCTCCCATATGCAATATCGCTTATTTCTCCCTGAACTCTCTACGCTTTGGAGAAAAGCGTCTGCTAAATGACTAAATGTAAATGTATTGATGTGTCTTTGATCTTATGTCTAACAACTCGATGCATCTACAGATATCTAAAACATCAGAGCTTTCAAATTGCTTCCTTCTGTTTCAGCACAATGGGGAATCATTGACGTTAAAAAAGACACCCTAAGATATAAGATATCCCTAAAAGACTATTATCTCACTCAGGGGTCTGTATCTGTTGTTCTATTTCTTTCTCTTTTCTAACAGTCTGTTTAAAAGATATTCTGAAGGCAAATGGCTCTTTCGAGTGACTTTAACATTTGTTGCTATTAGTCAAGCACAACTTGAGCTGTTTAAGAGCATCGAGAGATCTCTGGTTGCAGATCTTCTGTAGCTCTATTGGTCTTAAATCTATTTCCTATAGAAGGTCCTTTGCTTGAATGCGTCATCTTCATTGATGCTTTTTGGATCTGAGATAAACCTATCTCTGCATTCAGACAAGATCACTTATCCATAGCGGAATTATTTTTTTTATTTCATTTCAATTCCATATCTTCTATTATCATCTCTTTTATCATTTGGTAATTATATATCTTCTATAAACTGTCAGGCTTAACACTTAAGTTGACGACTATGACATTTGACATATTTTATGAAAACTTATGTTCCTAAAGTTATTCTTTTCTAAATGCTCTGGGCATATTCTTTTATCTCTTTTTAAATGCACTGTTATAGAGCCTCTACCCAAAACAATCAATCTTCACCCTTTGGCTCTACATAATTTTTAGCCTTTTCAACCCAATACTTTTTTCAGTCTAAAGCATGTCATAGCATGCCGTCTGCTCCTCTTAAAGTCTCTAATGACTTATCCGTAAACGCTGGGCACTTTGCCCAAAGCAATTGACATTGGTTTGGTCAATCATGCTATTCATTCTATTGAAGTATTGAAGTATCTTCTGCGATAACGCAGTATTATACCGCTGGGGGAGCTACCTCACCTCTGAAACCAGTTAAAGGTGGTTGTTCCCTTTCTGCATGCTCACTGCATTTACATTACATTTACATTTAGGCATTTGGCAGACGCTATTATCCAAAGCGACTTACATTGCTTTATCCTATACATTTTACATAGGTATTTGCAATCCCCTGGGATCGAACCCACAACCTTGCGTTTTTAACGCAATGCTCTTACCACTGAGCTACAGGAAAGCTGCCCCAGTTGTTTACATTGGCTCCTCCCCATTGATAGATTGGAATTCAATCTATAAACTAACCTTCTCTCTTTGACCTTTGAGTCTGTGTTAGAGCACTCATATTGAATTTTTTGTTTGTATAGTTTGTGTATTGTGATTTTGTCTTGTGTTTTGTGCCATAAAATTGATCATGTCTTACAAACTTTTTTAATGATTTTTTTAATGAACTTTAAGAGAAATGCATTTTAAGATGTTTTACAATGTATCAAGTGAAAAACAATACTATTCAGCTAGACATATGATGTCAACATGTTGGCCCTCAAAAGATGACATCATTATTAAGCTCAGTATCACATTATTTGGTTACGAATGCATAATTTTAAACAGGTTTCCATTTATGTATTATTCATTTCTCTAGGGGTATAAAAAGAATGACTGCACCTTTAAAGGAACAGTTCACCCAAAAGTTAAAATTCTGTCTTCATTTACTCACCACCAAGTTGTTCCAAATCTGTACTTTGTTCTGATGAAAGATATTTCAAAACCGTTCTTGGCCAACGTTCATTTCCATTGTAGGAGAATAGTATTTATAAATTTCTTTATTCTGTTGAACAAATGGAATGGAACGGAAGAATGTAGGAAAGCAAACGGTTTTGGGGCACTTTTGACCACTATAGTAATTTTTCCTACTATGTTAGTAAATGGTGGCCAATAACGGTTTGGTTGTAAGAATTCGTCCAACTATCTTTCTCTGTGTTCATCAGAACAAAGAAATGTCTACAGATTTGGAACCACTCGAGGTTGAGTAAATGATAACAGAATTTGTATTTTTGGGTTAACTGTCCCGTTAAATTAGACTTGGCAGTAAGAACAACATTAGTTTCTTTTTATACAACTAGTTCTTTCGGTGTGATTACGTACTGTACATGCATGCATGTGTTTGTGAGCAAACACGTGTTCTCAAGCAATTTAAGTGACAAAGTAAGAAATATATGTCTACAAGTCATGATCCTGACCTACCCTGCTTTGATTCTTGCTGTGAGTCATTGAATTGTGTCCCTTTGTCCTTATTAAATCCTGTTATGGTGTCCTCTTTATGATCTCATCTGAAAGAAGAAAGATCAACAAACACTGGATGACCACCTACTGCATAATACAAGCAGGCTTACAGTATTTCAGCTACACAATAAGCCTCTCTTTGCTCTTTCACTAATTTATTGACTGTGTAAGAATATGTGTGGGTTTGGTTTACTCACATTGATTTTAATTATCATAAATTAAACTCGTACACACACCGACATTCATACTTAATGATGCAGCTCTTCCTAGTTCATAAGTGCTTCATGCACTGCTATTGGCTGGTTGCACTGCCACTCAAAAATATATATTTTACTCCAAGATTTTTCACAGGAGAAATATTAGAGACGCGGAAGATTTGAGCAAAGGTTTGGCATTAGCATTTAATCTCATTGCTGTCTTGCAGAAACATCCAGTCTTTGATTTTTCTTTCTTATGGGGAGAATCTGGACCAGAGGAAGTGTTTGGGTTTGGCTTTAACTGTGACACATTAATCTTAAACTCAGAGTAGTGTTTAAGATTAATGTGTTTAACACTAATGATCCTCCTCTTGCTTTGCTCTCTGGCCCTGAAGACCCAGTGGTAAAACACACAAACCACATTCAACCGGTACTGACAGCAGTCCATCTACACACACACAGAATCTTTGATCTATGTTTTTGGCACTGTGTTAGATCGCTCTAGTGCACTTTTTGCCTTATGCAAGAGGAATATGTTGCTGCTTTCATCTCTGACCATTTTTATGCTCTGGCCCTATATTGATAGATGGACCGAGACAAACAGACTGTATCAGTAGTAGCCAATTGGAGTCAAAAGTGAATTCTTTCTGCATTGGATTTTTTAGATTTTACACACAACAGATCTGATTAATAGTTTCTGTCAACTGAGATTAGAGAAATTGACCTTTTTACACCATGTAGATAAGTAACATAGCGATGAGAGGTGTGGTGGTACTTTTTTAATCGGGTGACAAATCAGAGTCCTACAATTGTAACATGGCGGGTATTAAATCCGCTGATATGTAACATAATATCACATTGAATCCATATAGTATGAAGGGATGAGAGGCTTTCTGTTGTTGTTTGTTTTGCAGTCATGCAGAATTCCCTATTGAACGTTTCATCGGATGCGCGTGCCGGGACTGCTCCGTTCTGTGTTTAGCTAAAATCTAATAATACAACTATTCATATTTTATTTAATTTATGTGAATATTAATTAATATTATTATTTTATTGTATAATAATTGCATTAAATAGACAATTTGTTGAATGAGTCCTGTAGTTTTGACGCATTTAAAGAAACTGCATCTTACATTGACATCTAGCTGTTAAGCTTGGTATTGCAGTCTAAATTCACAATATTGGAGAGACAAGTTTAGCAATGTAAAAGTTCTTCTCGGTTTTTTTTGTTTGTTATCAGAAATAATGTACAGGCACTCTATAGTTTGCGAATGTGTACCAGAAGTTAAGAGCAGTCCACGAACGCACGCATGCACAGTAACGTTTTCTATGCTGTCGCTTTGAACCCTTCTAGCAATTGTTATTTCTGGGACAAATATTTTGTTACCTTTAGCATAACACAAACAGTGTGTTAAAATTGACACAATCCTAGATAACTGATTTTCTTCCTACCTGTGAAATATACTCTCATCACTAGTTATGAATAGCTTGCTTAGTATCATTAACCTTAAATATCATTAAATCTAATGTTAGACAAATTTTAAGGTACATTTTTTATTGTCATATACTTTTTGCAATTAACTGTCAAAGTAATTATTAGTTAATGCATGTCAGTTCCACTCAAGTTCATGCAAGCATCCTTTAGTATCACAGACTAGTATTAACATTATGGAAACAAATAGGGACACCAATGATGTTTATTGTTAATGTTAATGTTATTAATTACTTTTTTAAGTAAAACACTTTTATAAAAAAATTGTTTAACTCTTCTAAGAACTTTTTGTACTTTTTAATGCTGCTTCAGATTGGTCTTTGTGCGGCTTTGCTGTGTTAAGGCGACAGTATATTAACCAAACTTTAACTTTGGTACAAACCATAAGACCTAGTACCTTTAAATTGACCCTATTTTGTTTCATTTCCTTATTGTTTTGTGTACTTTCATTTGTTTGATTGTAAGGTGTAATTGAAAATAAATGCCATTGTATTGTCCAATACATTCATCCATTTGTTAAAGTGACTTATACTATTTACATACGAAGAATAGCAGAACTGGATCCTGTAACATAAAAAGAATTATGAGCTACAGTACCACAGCATGTCTTTAGACATCAATATCAAAGGTGTTGATCAGCATGTGAACTGTCGTCATGTGAAAGCACCACCAGATCCTGTTCCAGCTCTAAAACAACAACTTGTTCCTCACCGTCATTCTCTCTCTGCTCTTTCATCCACCTCTGTCATTATTGTGCAGTGTATCTGCTTTATTTCATCAGCCTGGAGAATGAAATCCTGACAGAGCCCATATGTCTCTCTCAGCCGGTACAAATCAGTTTTTCAGCCGGTCACTTTTTCCCTATTAGGGGCTGCAGTAGGCTGTCAGGTTATGCTCGTAACATAACGTAGAAATGCTATTCAGTCTGTTTATACAGGGTATTGATGTACTTACAAAGCTCATAAATTAGACATAGCTTGTAGTTTAATAATGTTAACCCATTTGTTTATGAGGTTTAGGGTGCCTGGCATGTAAATATTACTCTGTGTGTGCGTGTGTCGCAGGGCTGGGCATTATTTATGATACATGTTATTTTGTAATTTCTATTTTATTGGGTTGATGAAAATGGCTTCTAATTTTTTTATATCAAAATACTTCAGTGTTTGTATTTTTGTAAATTAAAATTACTGCAAAGTACTTTGTAGAAGTCTACGAGATGACATCATAAAAATGTGGCCTCTGATTGGTGCCAGCCAGGTAGTTTAATCGGACTTGTTGTTAAGAGCCGAACAGAAAATGGAAGAAGGTGGTCAATGTAAGAAACGTGCAGGCTACAAGATATCTATCTATCTATTGCATAAATTGCTTTAATCTAAATTGCAGAGTTTTGGTTCAGTTTTGGTATTCGTGTTAGTAGCCTAGGCTAAATACTATTATAATGACCAGCAGCCTCATTTAGATTGCTACTTTCAGTTAGTAATTAATTAATATATAATTATAACACATTTCAGTGTTGTACAACATAACATTCTTATGCCACTATATTAGTGTAATGGTGTAAACTTGCGTGGAGCGGCAGTGTTTACTGTGAGCTGCTCCAAGACACAGATACATACGAGCCCCCAAATTCACACATAAGTTTAACTGTTTCAGTTCGACCTTTGTTTTGGAATACCTGTTGTTTTCTCTACTGTATAGTTTGAATAAGATAATGGTTTGAATTAGTTCTGTTGATACTTCATGATTATATTTCTGGCTACATTTAAAAAATATATGTATAATTTTTGCTACAATGTTTGTTTTCAGCTCCCAAGGATTGATACATAAATATTTGCTCAATAAATATGCTTGTTGAATATTGTACCTTAATTCAAGTAGCTGTTTGATAGGAGCATGATTTTGCATTCCATTGCATGAACGACTTCCTGTCACATAATATATTTTATAATATGTTTATTATTATTTATGATTAACAATAAAATGGTTAGTTAATGAGAAACTATTTGCTATGAATACAAGCGCCATCAGTTTTTTTCAGTGTTGCTGATGCATTGAAGGCCATTTGTTACCAAACACCAAGTTAATTAGGATACAATTGCAAGTAATTTTGTGTAAGTTTGTGAAGAAATTTCATGATTCCTTGTAAAAGTATTTTGTAGAATTTTTTAAATACAAAAATACGGTAGTTTGTTTTGATACATGGTCTGGCCGCTGTATTTTGTAGTTTATTTTGATACACTTAAAAGTAAGATATTTGTTATTCATTTTAAAATACATTTTGATGTATTTTTGCCCAGCCCTGCGTTTGCCTTTTTATTTGTTTGTAACACCGCGTTTGTATTTTGTCGGTAGATTTGCACATGCTCTTGCAGGGTTTGACCTCTACCCAAGTTCCTTCCTTGTTTTCATGTCTTGAGGTTATGTGCACTTCTAAGAAACATGTGTGTTCGATCTCTTTCTCTTCCCTCCG
This sequence comes from Triplophysa dalaica, assembly GCF_015846415.1. Lineage (NCBI taxonomy): Eukaryota > Metazoa > Chordata > Actinopteri > Cypriniformes > Nemacheilidae > Triplophysa > Triplophysa dalaica. Next base: position 19,982,298 of record NC_079545.1, read on the forward strand.
GTCTCCTAACCTTTAGTTTTGCTTTGTCTAGCTCAATTAGTATTTGCTTTCATCCACTTCACTGGACCACAGTCCAGTCAGTCAAAGCTCTAGGTCTGTTTACTCAACCCTCTTTCCCTCCCCCTGTTCTCTCTCTCAGGCCTCTGCGTCAACTGCCAGGGCAACACCGAAGGATCCGGCTGTGAGTACTGCAGGTATAATTTCTACCGAAAGCCCGGGAGTCCTGTGACGGACGCCTGTATCCCCTGCCCCTGTTCCAGCGTGACTTCGACGGGCAGCTGTACGCTAAGTAAGTCCTCCCAACATGCACGTCAGGCTAATGTAGCTCGAATTAGCATTAGCTCTTCTTTCCCTGTTCGCCAGAGGAGATTTCCACATCTGGAATAAGTCAAGTTCCCCCCTCCCACCTGTTTTGGATTACGTGCTTTGTATCATTCTGGCAGGTTGCCTGAATTTCTGGGTGGGTGGAAGAGGAGAGTTTATTTTTAAGTGAAAGTGAAACTTAAAACTTTTTGCCTCTCCGGGCCTCCGGTGCAAACAGGATATGTTAATGAAATATAAAAGCAGAGTGGATGTGAGAGTCTCTTGTGTGTTTTTTTAGATATTGTTTTGATCAGTACTCCAGCCCTCCCTCTCTGTAGCCCGATTGTGCTCGCCATATGTTTTGCGAGAAATCGTGTGATCTGTGTTTATTTGTGGGTGGCTGTGTATGCTGACTGCGTCGGAAATTTTCTTGTAGCCACGCACGATGATGTAATGAGGTATAGATAGACCTGGCAGTGGAAAAACACCTCATAGACCAGCGAAAGGGCAGGTGCGTGCTTAGTGTTCCCAGGTTTTTCAGAAGGGAGCACACCAATGTACCCTAAAATGCAGCTAGGTGCGGTTTTACAGTAGGTAACAAAGAGGAACTTTTATGACATCCAGTAGAAGGATCACTCTATTAAAGTTACAGTCCCTTTTTTATTACTGTGTTGATATTTTGGCTTGATGTTAGTTTTGATTTGAATTAAATGTCTATTAGCTACAGTATTGTTTAGAACAGTGGTTCCCAAACTGGGGGACGGGAGCCTTACAGGGGGCACAAGGTCATTACAAGGCTAAGGTATTGTCAGCGGTGATTCCCAACAGAATATATAAAAAGCTGTCAACAGTGAACGGTGTAGTACCGTAGTCAACCAGCAGGGACTGACTGCACATGCTAACCATCCAACCATCTGATTTTTATATTGTTTCCTGGCCCACAAAAGGCAGAACGTTAGACACTGACAGCCTCAGTCTTCATCATTCACCTTGATTGTTAGTCTTTTCATACAATGAAAGTAAACGGTGACTAAAACAAGAGGGTGAAAAATTGAAATTATTTTGGATGAACTATTTCAAAAAGGCATGTGAGACTTAAAACAGTATAGTTGTAGTTCCTGACTATCTGTTAAAGCAATAGTTCACCCAAAAGTAAAAATTCTGTCCACATCTATTCACCCTCACTTTGTTCACAACCTGTATATGACTTCTGTGGAACACACAAAAAAAATACATATTTTGAAAAATTATGTCCATGTAATTGTTGGAGCATTGTTATTTGGTTACCGACATTCTTCAAAATTTCTTCTTTTCTGTTCTGTTCTGCACAAGAAATGAGTAAGTGATGAAATTCTGTAAGGGTTTTCCATTTTTGATGAACTACCCCCTTTTAAGATACTCAGAATTGTGCTAAATAGTATGTATATAACAAAGAAAACCCCCACACACTCAAACATATCTTTTCAGTGGTGAATGAACCTTTTTATGTCACACTTCAGGTGCTGCTTCTGAGCCAATATTGCAGTGCGAAACGCCCACAACTTTTCTTAGACGTGACAAGCTTCACATACAATCTAAACTGAAACTAAGGGTATGATTTTAGGAGAGATAACAAAGAAAGCATGGTTACTGATACTGGAAAAGTTTAAAAAGGAAAAACTCTTTTATATCATTTGGATATACGCTGATGAGGCCAGAAAATAAGGAATAAAGATGTGTTAAAGTAATCATTATCAAATATTTTAGAATGTACCAAAAAAGCACATTCATTCAAAATGATGCATATCTGTGTTACATGTGGCACTTTTTAATACTCCTTATCTGTAAGAACCAAGTGACAAACACAAAGGGTGACTAATAATATTGATTTGCAAAAGTAAAAATCATAAAATAGTTAAAAAAAGTTTTCAGAATGACAGCAGTGATATGATAATAATATATGTAGCTGTATTTAGTTCTGGGCCCAAACTGGAACCCTCTCTCTCTCTCTTGTTCTCAGTGGATTGGTAGATATGTTGACAACTAAAGATGGCTCTGGGCATCACACAAGAGTTATACTTAAGCGTCCCAAATAAGAATGAATTTTGATTGAATGTTGATCATAGTGTTTAATGAGAAAGTAGGAAGTACGTGTAAACATTGATCTCATCACTATGCCTTCATAAAGTCGCACATGCTGGAATAAGAAATACAGGTTCCTGCCTTTGAGGATTTGTGATTATGGTAATGTAATGCAGAAAGCAGCACAGTAAGACCAGAGGCTGATTAGCCAACAGAACTCATTTTATTCAGCGCGTAAAATCCCTGATGATACGGCCTGATGAGGTCCAGGCATGTTAAATGACTTCCTTACTTACTCATCAAGGCTGCACTTTTATAAACAAAGAGCAGAATGCAGCGTCAGCCCACTGCTGCCCCACTGAATATCTCTATAGAGCTAATGGGGTTTTATAGGGATGCTCAGCTAACGATGGATATATATCAAAATGTCAAAGGACCACTAGGAGAATGGAAGTGAATAATTTACACCTGTGCATACCTAAAAATGTCACTAAGCATGAAAATAGAGCTGACGGTTTAGGTCATTTGTGGACACCCAACACTGCACAGTGGGGGGCATCATCTCTGCTGCTGGGATTGAGAGGTTGCAGGTACCAAAATCAAGATGCTGAAGTAGTTTCTTAAAGAAGCTCTTGAAAAACAATATATTTTTTAAGCTTTTTGTCTAATATTGTCACTTGTAATGACTTTCAGAGGCGTTTTAGGACCATTGAAAGTGGCGTGAAGACCAACCAATCTGAATTAACCTAAGGATTAATTTCATTGATCCTGCATAGTCTTATTACTGTTTGTGGTAATTTAGTAAAACTTTAGTTTTAAAAAATCTAATTTAAGGTGACACTATAACAGCAAGAGCACAACATTAAGTTCATTCCAACTTATTTATAGGGCATTTTTAACGTAACGCATAAAGGATGAAATGTGGCTGCTGAGTTGGCTAGGGTTGATTAAAATGACCAAATGAATATACATGACACAATACTATGCAAACTCTTCATCTCACTTTAAATCAGAGAAGGCCTGTGTGTCCTGGCCAGATTCCCTCGAATGGCCCTGGTCAATCATGGCCTTCTAATATTCCCCACCCTCTGAATTGGCTCTCTCTCCACCAATATCTGGTGTGTGGTGAGCCCACTGGCGCTGTTGTACTGTGGCTGCCGTCGCATCATTCAAGTGGATGCTGCACACTGGTGGTGGGTGAGGAGAGAACCCCCTCGTATGATTGTAAAGCGCTTTGGGTGTACAGCAATACACAATAAAGCTCTGTTTAAATGCTTCATTCATTCATATTCAGTATTAGACAGAGAGAGAAAGGAAACAACAGGTACCTCATAATGCAAGTCCTGTTTGACTCATACAATCCAGTTTTAGTAAGCGTCGTGCGAAAGCCCCATGAAGATATCTCAAATGGTTCACGAGTTATGGCCATTTGAGTTAAATATGTTACTTCCGGTTCAGACATTTTTGCGCCCTCTAGCGACCTGGGATGAAAATTTCAACTTAAATAACTATTTATATTCACGCTCCGCAGAATTCATCAGCGTTGGTTTGGATCCAATCGGGTAACAATCCAGGGACTAGTTCATTTTTCGCATGAAATGCAAATTAGCGAAAAGATTTGCATGCCGGAAATGAATTCGGAGATATAAGTTTTTACGTTTAAAGCCAGTGATAACATTAATATAAAACATTTGGCTGTGTGACAAACAGTTAAGGGGTTACGATCTCAAACGCGTTAGGCATCGCTGTAGCGCCCCCTAGGGTCCAACATGGGTGGCTCCGTGTATCTGAGTAGCGACTAGGACTTCTACCATCTGACCGAGTCTCAGCTCTGTCTGTCTTACGGTTTGGGCTGTCTGATCAGTTTTAGGGAAGAAGAAGAAGAAGAATAAAACATACAAATACAATAGGTCTATTGAACCCTAATAAAAACTAAAAAAACAATAGGTATCTAGCCTTCGGGCTCGAACCCTAAATATATATGTGTATGCATTTTAGTAATTAATTTATTGTATTATTGAAATGTATTATATGGCACAACTCCGCTTGGGCAATTCAGTCCTTGGTATATAAACCAAGTGTAATAGTTACCTTCTATCACTATTTGTTCATGTACTGAATGTGTGTAAACAAGTGTTTTCATACATGTACAAGTAATATTGTTTATTTTAGCACAGCTGGTTGCTGTATCAGCCAGTCAGCACATAGGATTACAGAGACTAATAGAGTGTTTTCAGATTTCCATTCTTATTGAACACTAAAGTCATTTACTTGATTTCCGTTAACAGCTAGATTTGTTTTGGTTCAGTAATTCATTATTTGTGCTTGTAGTGTAGCACAGTCTGGATTTACAAATGTGTCTCAGTGACTAAGTGGAATCAATTGACCTGAACAAGTAATTATTGGTGCCTCTTGTTGTTGGTATGAGCCTAAGTGGTGATACATTTAGATGGTCTGAGCACTCTTCTGTTGTGTAGCAGGGTAAATACAACCTCATAGTCATAAGTTCTCTAAAACGTTTTCATTACATAAGATTTGCTAAAATCCTGTAAATGTAATTGATAAAGGTAGTTTATTGTAGTCCTAGTTAACCATAAAATAAAAATTCTGTCATCATTAACTCACCCACAGATTTTTCCAAACCTGTCAACATTTCTTTGTTGTGCTAAAAACAACGGAAGATATTTGGAAGAATGTCAGTAACGATCAGATCTCATCCCCCATTGACTCCCAAAGTATTTATTTTCCCTATTATGGCTGTAAAGGGGGGTGGCATCTGTTTGGTTACTAACATTCTTCCAAATATCTTTCTTTGTTTTCGGCAGAACAAGACAGGTCTCGAACACAGTAAATGATAACATAATTTTCATTTTGGGGGAACCATCCCTTTAATAAACAGGGTGGAGGTAGAATATGAATATTAGTTTGAAAAATGAGAATCATTTAAATTTTCACTACTGAAAATTCTTCCATCATTTGCTCACCTTTGAGTAAAAGATCAGATTGTTCCAAATCTGTATAAATAACTTTGTTCTGATGAACACAGAGAGAGATATTTTGGAAGAATGCTTATAACCAGACAGATTTCCCCCCCCATTGACTCCCATAGTAGGAAAAAATAAAATGGTAGTCAAAAGTGCCCCAGAACTGTTTGCTGACCTACATTCTTCAAAGTATCTTCTTTTGTGTTCAACAGAACAAAAAATAATCAAGTAATTTTCCCAACTATGGGAGTCAATTTTGCTATTTTCGGCCGAATATGTTCGGTTGCCAAACATTCGGTGGATCCCTAAACAAAACCACTGCAAACTTATAAATGACCATATAAACGTACAGTGTAAGAGTTTACGCTTTCCATTACACTCCTGTAAGTGTCTGGCAACTCTTGTGAGCGTTGAGCCTGAAGAGGAGAAGGGGCGGGGAAAAGGGGGGACAGCGATGAACATCAATTTTTAAACACCCCAAAAACATAATCAAAGCCTCAAAAACAGCAAAAGAATGGCTCCTTTAAAGTCACAATGAAATCAAACAGCTAAATTCTTAGTGTTAAACACAGTGTTGCAGTGTTTATGATAAATTTGTTATCCGTGGACACCATTCTTTTTTTATTCATTTGCACTTGTAATCTTCAATGGAAAACATTAACCTCCTCTCCCACTCTTTAACAACAACTCTTCACCACATGAGCAACATAAAAGAGGTAGGACTATACTGACTGTCCAATAGTCAGGCATTTTTAGCCATCCACTCCAGGCCCAACCTACAACAAACCAATCAAGAAGGAAAGGGCAAAATAAAGCCTGTCCTACATTTTTTCTAATTTCAGATTTTATATGTTTTACTCTATCACTCTGCGTTCATTTGCAGTGCCAAACTAAACCAAATAGCTGGCCGTATTGTGTCTGAAGTGCCAGCTTATATGTTTGTCTATGTATTGCATTAAATATTGGCAGTATATTAAGATACTTTCTTGCTTGTAGTATTCTTGCAACAGTAAGTGTCTCTTTTTCTTGCCAGCGCTGGATTGAAAAGCATGTTTGATTTGCATATGCTGGCTAAATTTGCATTAGAAATGACTTAGCACTGGTTGCCTTGTTATCTACCAACAACATCAGCTCTGTTCTACCAGATCTTAAGCTTTGATTCAGCAGATTATGAAAAGCTCTGCTGTTCAGTTCCTGTCCACAGTTATTAAAAACCTATAGAGAAAATCGAAACATATAAATATAAGACGGTATTTGAGCTTTCGTTTATGACTCGAAGGAATCAAACCGTATCTGTGTAGTCATTATGTATACTTTACACTTGTTTTATGAAGTGTTTTATGAGTGTAGTGGTTTTTTAATGCGTGACATTTAATCAGAAGGTGTGAGAACTGCTGAAGAGTCAGTGGTCGTGTGCATGCCTGTACCTGTCTGAGCAATGCGTCAACTTTACGCAAGGGCTGTGTGTGTCTCTGTGCGTGCGTCTCTGAGCGTGCCCATGTGATGCTGACAAATGACGAGCTAAAAGCTATCACACTCCACCAGCAGCTGCTGTACAACGCTAAGATTGTTAAACATTGACTTACCTCAATCCAAACGATATCAGCACAAGTCACAGTTAAAGTAACATCAGGAAGTGTCTCTTAGGATTTCGCCTATGAAATGTTTGTATGGTGTTGGAACTGTTGAACATTCTTGTGAGGTTTTCGTTGCCACTGAATGAAGTGGAAAACGGCTCATTGGGATAGACGTTTACAGGTGAGACCAAACAAAAGGAGTCTTTGTGTGTGTGTTTACATTAGAGTTACGACTGTGGGTTAGACTAACCAACGTCACAACCAACTACAGTTCAAATTTCTTTTATTTTGATCTGAACCTTTTTGTCTTTTGCTGTTTGTTTATATGAATGAATGAATGTGAAATAAGGTCACTCTTGCTTCATATATTGTTTTATTTTTTATATCTTTATTCTATGGTATTTTGTTTTTGTGCGTAACCTTTTGTATTGTTTATATGAAATGTGTATGTCAATAGACTGTTCATTCTGTCTCTATCTATCCGTGTTCTGTGTCTTTATATGAGCATGATGGTTGAGAAATGTGGAAAATCGGCTCCTGTAGTGTTGTAGTCTCTGGGTGTGCATCACTGCCCGGAAGTTTTGTGTTTTATATCCTGCTGTCGGCGATATGCAGGTGCTGAGTGTGGGGAATCTGTGAGAGGAGGGTCATACACCCCCCACCCCGATTCACTGCCTACTCCACATGTAACATAAAAACTGCTGCTCTGTTAGATGCATTTGATTCACAGTTGCTGCTACATTACATTCTCTATTATTATTGCTTTCCCGGCAGCATGGTTTTTGCTTTAACTTCACTCTCTCTCGTTGCTCCTTGTCAGTTCTTTTATTTTATCTCTGGGCTGCATCATAAAATAAATTCTTTCTTCTAGTCTTGGACCTCTGTTTTCTTGTTTTTCAGTTTCCTTTCCATCCATCATTGTTTTTTAAGTCTTCGATGTAGGTCATGCAGCAGTGATCTCTGAAATGTATTATTTGAGTATTTTAGTAGTTGCCATAACCTAGTATCATGACGCAGGTTTGTTGATGGTGGGGTTTTTCATCTTTAGCTTTTCCAAAATGTTGCTTGCAAATAAATGCTGTAATGTTCTGTAATGTTACTGCTGAACAGATATTTATCTGTTTATTATATCTGATCTCATATTTCATAATATTTCTGTTATTTTATTTTTTGACTTATCGATTACATATTGATATAAGTGTTCAATATTATGCCTACCTAAGTTCTCAGATGTATTGTTTTAAATTGTGTAGCGTTGAAGACAAAGTGGGTCATAATTGATTGAAAGGCAGGTCCGTTCATGCATCCGCAGCTATCAGATAATGATGATTAATACAGAAGAATGTAAACATGTTTAATTGTGGCTGTTTAATGAGGAGAGATGATCAATGTGTGCTCATTAAAGATGATTTATGAATCCCTTCTTATTTTAAAGAATGTTGTGATGAGTTTAAGTTGACTCAAATTATCAATTTTCTTATTGTAAGCATGTGTCCGCAATTATAAAACGCGTGTACACATTTTTTTAGTAGTCATATAATGATCATGCTGTTTATATTTGGTCACATTTGATTGTTCGTCATTTAATTTGCAGTGACTACTAAAAGCTTTTAGTTATGTTAGAAATTAAAAAGAAGGATTGATGCACTCGATACGCTCCATGGCTGACTAAAGTAATCATTATTTTGTTTCTTAGTTCCTGTCAACATTATTTTTTTTACACAGTTTAATGCACCTTATGGATGTTACCTTATTGTGGACCTTATTTTTCTCTGCTATTTAAAACCTTAAAAAGAGAACAATGCTTTTACAACCTCAATCCTTTATATTTTACTGTTATTTTTTTACAGAGTTTCGCGTGTAATGTCCGAAAGGTGTAATTTTAAAGTTTTAAATGTTTTTTTTAAATACAATTTGCAAATTTAAAAGAAAACATGTCATTTTACATGTCATTTACAATATAAAAAGAGCTAGCCTTTTACTGTTTTGGTAAAAAAAAAAGTCTGTTAGAAAATAATAACGGTAAGAAATTTATCTTACAAGTGACTTCAGGCTGCCATAAAAGTTAAGGCTTCCTTAACTGTAGTTCTCCGTTTAACCATTCAAAATTATTTAAATACTTTACCCCTAAAATCATAAAAAGATTCTGCCATCTGCTGGCCAAATGACTTTAGATTCCTAATTATCTCCAAATCCAATGGTAATATCAAGAAAGAGAGCTAATGCTTACGGGTATTTCTTTTAAATGCTGTCTTGTTCTTATAATACAAGCCTTTATGTATAGAGTAAATCTAATCTCTAACCTCAAAGCTTAATGTGCTTGTGCTTTTAGACGAAAGCGGTCAGCCCATCTGTAACCAGTGCAAGCCAGAGTACCAGGGTAGTAACTGTGACCAGTGTAGCGATGGCTTCTACAACGCCGACAGCATCTGCATTCCCTGTAACTGCACTGGGAACGAAGACCCGCACACATCCCCTCAGATCTGTCAACAAGACACGGGCCAGTGCCTGAGGTGCATCAACAACACTACGGGCCTGCACTGTGAGCGTTGCGCCGACGGCTTCACGGGGGACGCCCTCGCCAAGAACTGCACTCCTACAGGTGAGTCAAAGCCAGTAAGCATGAGGTCTTGTGTGTAAAACCTTCTGTACACTATTTACACGAAGATGGTGACTTAATCGTTGCCAAAAACGAATGACTCACTGTTTTTGTTACGAGTTCTAAGAGAAATTGATTTGAGTTTAACCGCAAGCTTGAGCTCTAATCGGACAGTATTGAGCAATATTCAAAAGTTATTAACATTACTTTCCATTGACTCGAGTGTTCTTCTGTAATCTGTTGATTTCATCAGTGTTACACTGTATAGCAGCAAGATAATGTTTTCCCTCAAGCACAGGCTGCCAGAACAGTACAGAAGGACCACAGGGTGAATATATAAAAGAGACAGGGGAAAAAACTGTGATTTATCACATCAGTAGGACTGCCAAATCTACACTCTCTTTTCGTCAATCTTTCCATAAGGCCAACAAGAATAAATCTCCTTCAGTCCCTGTGTAAGCTCCGTTCCAGATGTTTCGCTGCTACACCCATGTTGCTGGTCATTCATGACATCCATTGAAGTTCCATATGGAAATAATTTGACCTCTAACAATTGCTAAATGAGTCTCTCCCACAATGCACTTGTTTTTTTAGATAAATGGCTAAGTTGGGATTTCAGTCTTTGTCTAAGTTGTTGCGCTGAAGTTCTTTTTCAAGCTGCTGTTGTCAACTCATTTGAAAAGATGGGAATCGCTTTCGTCTGTAAACCTTCTGCCCATGTGCAGCATCTGTTTTCAACATTACATTAGATGTTATCTTAACACAGGACTGTACTGCTCCTCTCACCCATTTCCTTCACTCCCTTATGCTTTCTCCCACTTCATCTCTCTCTCATTTTTGTTCTATCCAAGGTTATTGCAATAAATAAATTATAAATAATAAAATATCACTATTAATATTATTTTAAAAACCAAGCAAATATTCTCTCTCTCTTCTTTGTTCTCTCTTTTTTGCCCTAATTTAAAAATATTATTATGGTTTACAACAACTTAAACTACTAACATTTTTGTAAATTGCAAAAAAATAAATAAATAAAAAATCTGTCTTAATATTATTTGAAAAACTAAACAAAAATGAGAAATGTTACCTCAACATAAAAAATGAATTTAATAATAAATATATTAAATAATAAATATTTAGTTAAACTAAAAATATAAAAATGAAGCCAATTTGAAATATGAATAAAATGACAAAAATGATAACTAAACTATAATAACTCTTGTTCAATTCATCACTTTTGTTTAAACTGCATGCCATTCGCTTACAGTGCTGCAGTTTTTGGCCATAATTGTAACTTTCAGCATAGGATATTACTACTGCAAAAATATTGTTTTTGTTTTTTTTAAACGTGAGTGATTCGCTTAATAGGACTAGGTGTGTTGTAATCCCACTATTTCAGCACACACATTTGGATGCAACAGTTTAGCTGTTATGCTAATATACTATAAAATCATAGATCAGTTTTGGCACAAGCACCCCATGGTCATATCATAAATGTGCTGAAAGTAATTATTTGCTAATGGAATGATGTGCAGAAAATGTCTGTAGGTCCACAATCATAAATCTGTGTTTTATCTTTGTATAATAAAGTCTTAAGAACTGATGTTTTGTTTAATGGGCTCTATGCATGCGTGACTTCCGCGTTTCACAGGAAGAACCCTACGCAGTTTCCAGTTGGGGAGAAAATAGTTTTATTTAGCAGATGCTGTAAATTGAGGCACATAGAAGTGACGTTCTACACTATTTGAATGTTATAACGAAATGTTATCGTTTCAAATACGGTAGAACAGCACTTCTATATACCACTTCTGTGAGCAGCAAAGTACAGTATTTGCTTAATGTAACTATTTTCAAATTTTCCATTTCTCTCTACTTTAAGTCTCCTCAACCGGAAACTGCCTATTGTTCTACCTGTGAAATGTGTAAGTCACGCTTGCATATAGCCCATCCAGTGGCTAGGTTTGCCATCATTTACATTTTTTGCTAATAATATGTTATATAAAAATAGTTGAATATCTCATACTGTCCTTCTCTCCCTCCTTCTGTCTCTCCTCCTATCTTTCTTGGCCCATCCATAGTCGTCCAAACGTCACCATCCACCACTACCCTGGGGTTTCACTACACCACCATGACCTCCAGCCCCAATGCTACAACCCAGTTCAGCATGTCCACCCTGCTGACAAGATTAGGCACCTCGGCTCCTAACACCACCAAGGCTGCAGTGACTCAACTCCCATGGAACCAGTTTAACATCATCATCCTGGCGGTCATCATTATAGTGGTGGTGGCTCTCATGGCGGCGGTGGGAGGCGTGTACACATACAGGGAGTACCAGAACCGCAAGCTGAACGCCCCCTTCTGGACCATTGAGCTTAAGGAGGACAATATCAGCTTCGGCAGCTATCACGATAGCATTCCAAACGCAGACATATCGGGGCTTTTAGAGGAGGAAGTGAACGAAATAAGCAATGGACAACTTGCTTTAAGTGTTCCGAGTAGTTTGTATAAGATCTGATCTGTGTTGAGTTTTAAACAATACTGTGGCAGGAACATGGCTACTGTGCCAGCACTGGCCCAGGGGTCCTAAGATTGTGGATACGTGGACCCTCATTTTTTATTTTTTATTTTATGATGCACAACGAACAGGACCTGGTGTCCTCAGCAAACATGGCGCAAACACAAAACCAGAAAGAGAGACAAACATCAGCTGTCGGATGTGCCACTGTCCGGTTGGAGACCTTGGGAGACTCAAAACTCATTTTGTCTTTCTTCAAAACCAGAGACAAATTTACTAATGTATGAGAGAAAACTAGAGACTAAGGCATGTCAGTAGTGATAGCAATACACAATGAGACTTGCATGTTTCATTACTCATGCTTTTCCACAGATAATTTATTGAAATGCACCTGCTTTTTCGACATTGTTTGCACATTTTCATGCAAAGATTTGCCGATATGCAGTTGCATACGATACAACTGTCCATTAACCCGTTCCCATTGTTAATGCTGAGAATTAAAATGAGAATGGATGTTCATTTTCAACAAGCTCAGGATAGATTTTGTTTTGGTTGTGCAAGAATTTTTTGACGCTAGAAAATAAGGACAATGTGATTACATATAAATTACTATAGAGGGCAGCATTGCACATGGCCTGAAATGCATTTGCTTGGTATGAAATGGAAATGTGTCATTCTGAGTGACAGAATGACACATTTGTCATTCTGAGTGATTCTGAGCAAATGATACGATGAGGTGATTCATTTTTAAGCTAAAGAGGATCTGTGTGTCAGTTTTAAAAAGACAGAGATGAATGATTTTTTTGTCAGTTTTACAAAAGCAAAGTGGATTTAGAGGACTGAGGACTTTTAGTTGTTTTATTTATTTTCAGAAAATTCTTCTCAATCCTCCTTTTATTTATGACTGTCACGGTGTGCCGGGCCATATTGTGTTGGCTTTAGCAATTTCTCGGATTTGTGAAGTCATCTGACTGGGAGCATTTAACAATTTGGTTAATTTATTTGATGGACCCTCTCGCTCAAACTTTAAAAAAGGGTATCACATGGCACAAATATGAGCAGCCGTCATTTATTCAATCTGCCTTAGCACGGGCTGAAACAGGTTGAGAGAGAGGTCAATAAATGAATCAGTGCAGACATATACCAGTGTGTGGGTGTGCCTGCAGGTGTCAAGGTTAATATATGACAGAGCGCATTGGGTGGAAAAGTACAAAGGAGAAGTACAGTAGAACTGAGTTTGAAAAAAAAAATGAGGTGTGGAGAAACATGACAAATGTATAATCAGTTTCAACAATATGTCTGATGAAGAAGAAGACAAGAAAATCTGCCCTTTGCTCATTTTAGCTCCCTCTCTTATTCCACAGTCCTGAAGCTACGCTCATCAGAAGTGTGTTTACTGTAAATAAAATGATATGGATAATAGATGTACAGAATAGTTGTTACAAGGAGGCTGCTATCATATTGGTACGTGGGACACAACATATGCATACATGCACACACACAGAAACAGATGTATTAAAATGATAGTTCACACCTGAAAATGCAAATTCTGTCATCATTTAGTCATCCTCTTGTCATTTCAAACCATTTCAAGAACAGCAAAGAAGAAATTTTGAAGAAATTGGGTAAACGAACAGTACCGGTACCAATTCACTTCTATTGTATGGACATAAAACAGATACAGAAGTGAATGGGGCCCAGTTACCAACATTCTTCAGAATATTTTTTGTGTGTGTTCTGCAGAAGGAAGAAAGTCATAACGGTTGAAAATGACAAGAGGGTGAGTAAATGATGACAGATTTTTCTTTTCTGGGTGTCCTTTGGGAGACCATTGTATGCATTGTGCTTTATGCATGATGCACCACACTCACAACTCAACTAACTCGATGAAAGATTTCAATAAAAGGAGGTTTTACTATGAAATGTGTTATTGTGCGTTTTCTTTTTGTATGTACCTTACAATACACCTATCACGTTTTTGCTTGCTCTTACAAACAACTAAAGAAGATATCAATGAGTGTATCACTTGTAACATTTTCTGCTATTTCCTGTACAGACGGAATTATTTGAATGAGTATTTCCATGCTTAGGTTGTTATTGTCATCATTCATTGATGTCAGAGGTATCTGCGTTCAGACAGCTCCTACATGACATATCAGTCTGACAATCTCTTCCTACTTGAGTGGGTGGTTCCTGGCCAGAATAAGGTGCAAAGACTTTATGTTGTACACTAAAAATTATGTGTTATTTTGGGTGTTATTTTCAACTCATTGTCGCTTATTCTATTAACTCAGAAAATGTGTTTATTTGAGACAACAGCGGGTTACAATAGACAGCATTTCGGGTTTTTCAACCCACACACTTTTTGACACCCACAATAAAATGATGGGTTGTTTTTTAACCCATGGCCGGGACAATATTGGAAAGAAAACATGGTTGGGTTTTATTAACCCTGATGCTGGGTTGTTACTCAACCGTACTTGTGGCTTTTTGAGAGATATTTGTTTAAAAATCCACACTACTACATATTACCTTTTACCTATAAAAGCATTGAACATTCACTCAAAATGAGGCCCTAAAATTTTTGTCACAAATTTTCACGCTCCTCTAGTGAGATCACAAATATCAATCAAAGGTTAAAACATGACTGTACTACGTTTTCACATGTACAGATGGAACAATATTGCTCACATCAGTTTCTTTCTCTGTCAGTATAATCATCACTTTCATTTAAGGACTATGTGTTACTGATGAGATCATTCACGGAAGATCATTCATCGTGGAACATTAAAGCGGGTGAACGACTGAATTTAAAGGTTTTGAACAATTGCAACAAATTTGCAGTCTACATCCTTTATATAGTGATCGAAGCTGCGAGAGGAAACAACTTTGAGTTTAAGCAATATGTTTATACTGCAGCAGAAATATTTGTCATAACTGAGAGATTTTAATGCATTATATTCTTGTTTGGTCTTGTTAATTTATCTCATGTAGCAAGGACAGAGCATACTGTTTAACTTCGTTTTGATCTCCTAACAAAATTAGACTACAAGAATCTGCTTTGATCTACATACCTGCATGCCCCAGGCTTGTTATTGAATTGAGTCCAATTTCATTCAGTTTATAAAACACAATGTAAAGATCTTTCTTTACAAGCAAAGATCAAAAACCCTCAATACACAGACTGAGAAATCTAGGCTCCCTCGTGCTGATGCTGTTTGGGGTTTACAATTACAATATAAGCTGATCAAATGATTTAAAAGACAGTTCAATTAAAATATTTATTATTTGAACCAAAAAACAATCATTTGATCCAAAAAAAACAATCCGGTGGAGTGTATAACCATAAACCCCCCACCTACTTAAAAGTGCTCTTTAATTTGTACCCTTCTCAAATGTCAGAGGTATTTGCCTGCAAAGCGTTCTGCAACCACCTACACATTCTGGGAATCTTATAAGGGGTCGTACGAACATATTACAGGATCTGAGTCATTATAATGATTATTATTTTAGTACATAATTTATAGTCTGCCTTGAATTTCCTTTCCTTTAGAGCAGCCTTTACCAGCAACACTGAACTTCTCCTAAACTAGCAGACACAAATAAAATCCCGGACGAAAAGTGCAAATGGGTACAAAACATGGGTACCGTACAACCTTTAACAATTTTTCTGGGTTAACAAATAGTCAGCGACAGAAGCTGTCATCAGCTTGTATCATAGCTTGCAGTTTTTTTTCAGTAATAATTTCAGTAATGGGACAGATAGTTTTTATGAATGCAATATAAACTTTGTAAAAAAAATTGTCAAAAAGTTAAAAAAATTGACAAAAATGCCCAAATGATGTTCCTACTTTTGTGTTAAAATATTAAGCAATGTAAGGAGTTTTGCACAAAATGTGGGAGACAGCGAAGTATTCGGATAACTGAATTTAAATAGCTTTTTTCCTACAATCAATTGAATATCAATTCATTCAATTAAAGATGGTTTATGTATTTGAAACTAGCTACTATATAAATAGAAATATTCTCGCAACAAAACGTGGAATTTTTTCATGGGACAAAAAAAGTGAATTGAAGTTGTGGAATGTTATAAGAAATGAACAGTATCAGTATTTTAATTACATTTATTTATTTCCTCCTGTTTTAAATTTGAAATTAGCACCACATCTATTTAGAATGTTGATTTATTTGTAATAAAAGCAGAAACGTTTAACCTATCATTTCAAATGTTTTAAACCCAATAAAAGAGGTTTCATCTACATAAATTTAACTGCACTTGTGAACTTGCTTAAAGAAAATCTCCTTCAGTAATGTCATATTATGTTCAAATGAATAACATTTTACAAAATATTATTCGTAAACACACATTCATTGTGATGGAAGCGTAAGACAACAACTGAATCTCACCGATCTCTTGTCCCAGTTAACATTTACATTTTCCATTTTGCTAATGGAGTATGGAGAAGTGGAAAATATTTGATGTCTTGAAATCTTTCCTGTGCCTGTTTTGTCTTCCTGTAAATAGTGTTGCCATGACACACAGCGAGAGATGTTAAGATCATCCTCAAAATCACAAATCTTGTTGTGCCACTGGAAACAAAATGTTGGTAAGAACAATCAGAGTGTGAATCCAGCCCTCACCCTTCTCTTTCCTTTAAATGTTGTGCTTTATCATTCCCAAAAATAAAGATCATCATCCTCAGGTTAAGACACTTACTATTTAATATTCACATAAAAGTATCAAGATGTGGATCAATAGTTTGCAATCTCAAATCTGGTTTTGAGGCCTCCCCATTGAAATTAATCTGAACACATGATACCGGAAATCAACAATGCTTAGCCAACAGAGTGCTGACGAGTGGAATTTGATGTCATCGTGGCACATCACAGAGTCCTGTAAGCCTTCGAAACGGAAGACGTTTGCTGGCATTTTCTTTTACTTGCTTTGATATCATCTGGGAAACTGTCCTATTCAGGAAATTTTTCTTGTGACTTTTGCTAAAGGAGAAACCAATAGACATGAGTCATATAGAATATTATCACCGGAAAAACATAATCGGCGTCTGAATCTATACAGTAGGCTTCAGATGCTCGCAAACAGGTTGCATGTCCCTAAAGAGCCAAGCAAACCTTAAACATGCACAGTGCATAAACACTTTTGCTGATGCGTCTGCTAACACCCACACCCAATGGGAGCACATGTGTATACATGTGGTGACCTTGTTTGTACGATCGATCACAGATATATCTTATGACTTCCAGTAAACATTAGCAAGGGAAAATACCTTGCTATGGGTGGTCTATAACGTACTTGTGGTCTTTTTGTTGTTTTTATAGAAAATCGTTCTTGTCAGGACCCACTGATTCGGTATATGTGAAAGATTTCAATTTCAGAAATATTTTTTTCGAAAAACAGTGACTGTTAAAGAATTGAAAGGTTTGTGCCTGTGTACAGCATCCATGGAGTCCATCCACCATCCATACCATTATCTTTTCATGGGATTTGTTTTATATTTCTCTCCTAACAAGTAATCTGATCCAAGAACACAAAATTACATTGATGTTGAGTTTTGCAAAAATTAACATATCGCTGCTGTCCTTCTAAAATCTTGTATCTCCATATTTTGTGATTTTTATTTTTTGCAATGAAGAATTATTATTAGTCACCCATTATGTTTGTCATGGGTCTAAGCAATAAAAACTACTGGAAAGTTCTTGTGAACTTTGACACCATAGTAGTTAATCCTTTTAAAAGGACAGTGTTTTTCCATTTCCATTTGCAAATTTGGACATACAAGGTTTTGGAAGGAACGTGACGATATTTACATCTAATTTAAATATATTATTCAAGATTTGTTAAAAACTTCATAGTCATGTTGCATAGTGTAATCTGAAACACATCTTTTGAGGTTTGTGAAAAAATCCAAACAAGTTACATCCCTGGACTATGGAAAATAATGGATCCACAAATATTGGCGAAAATGGTGTGGTCAGTGTATGTGTAATTTAATATGAACCTTTTGTTTGCATGCATTTTGGAAAATTGAATAAATCCCATATTCACTGTTGGCTTTAAAAAGTTATACCAATTATGAGTTTTTTGGCCGAAAATGGGCAAATAAAGTACATAAAAATGTAGTATTTTGTAAAATACACTTCATTGATGTTTTCATCAAAGGGCATCAAAAGAAAATATAACACAAACCAGGTCCAGGATAGGGTGGCAAAGGGGGACAAGAGCACAGGGGAGGCAATATCTATAAATTTACATTTTTGCATTTGCATTATCAGGATAAGGAATATTATAGATTCCTAATTATTCATCCCTATAACGGTTTGGTTCAGATCATTTTTCTGATCAGCGAAATGCGAAACCTTTCATTTAACTTTGGCCTGTTTTTGCCAACCTTAAAAATGCAGAGGGTTTAAGTGATGATTTTGATCATTATTATGACTTATTTCTTTGAACAATAGTAAAGGAATAAATAGTGTTCACATAAAAATCGTTTAAGGAAAAGGTGTATTCTCCCCTAAGAGGACTTGTACATGTTGTTTCAACGCAGTTTTACAAGTCACAAAATAGTGCCAGTAAACATGTCTTGCCTATGTGAAACATCATAATCCTTCTCTCAGATCTGTTTCCCAGCACAATTCAATCCAAACTTGTGTGCAAATTTACATTGTTGTTTCTGAAACTTCAGAAACTTGCTAGAACTACTTACTTCATTGCTGAATAGTTGTTTAAACAGTTTTGATAAGTGAAAGTGATCTGAAATTATTATTTATCTTCCAGGCTTCATCAAATGTATAAAAACAGACACATGGACAAAGAATAGGTATGAATATATAGCTCTACACAAAATAGTACTTTACAATATGCCTTTCGCAGTGATTTAAATAGAGAAATAATGCGCTTTCATACTGAGCTGGCGGAGATGGAGAGATATAAAGTGATCGCAGACCCTTCTTTAACTATGACAGATCAACTTGGCAGTAAATCCGCGAGCCACAAGCATCTGAACATTGGGGCGCATTCCATACGGATTACAAGCTTTTATAGCTTTTTATTATTCGACTCAGCTGCAGTTATACCGATTCTCCTTAAACCCAATACAAAACTATTTGTACATTATATAAGGACCCAAATCATGACTGTTTGGTTTGAATTGGGGTGGCAACTGAGGCGGCAAAGTTCCTTTTTCGAGAGACACCCCTGTGGACACGCCATTGCTGACGTCACTTTTGGCCCCCACAGAGATGTGCGTATAGCCTACTCCCTGTATAGGTAACACTTAACATATAACCTGTATGCTGACAGGTTACTTGTTTGTTACTCCAATTGTCAGAGATGAAGCAAACCGAAAGAGTTTAGAAACCAGTGAAAGCCATGTGTCTTCACTCTCAGCAGTGATGAGTACACCCTCGCTTCACCCACAGGTGATGCAGCGGAGTTAATCACTTATACCCTTGAATGCGTGGGAGAGCCATATCTCACTACAGTCGACTACTTCATCCGGCATCTAAAAGAGGCATTTCCAGTCCGAGACTGCGATTGTTTCAGCATCTTGCGAAACAGGCATGGAGACCGCACGCAGAACCAAAGCGCACTTCATTTGGACATCTGTTGCTTTGGTCGTTGTTATCGCTGCGTCATGCTTGATTTATGTCTTCTTGTCTAAGGTAAATATACCCAGTCATTTAAAAACTTTTCCTTTTGTTTAATAACTGTTTTTGTTTAAGCACTGTGTCATTTTGGATTATGCAGTGACCCGGTGGTCGTGTTTTAGATGGCTTGTGGAACACGATTTTAGGTGAAAGAAATAGTAATAGCCTTATAATAAAAAACGTATTGAATACGATATGCCTAGTGTAATTATCACACAATAGTGAAGAATTGAACGTTTTAATAAAAGAGTGAAAATGACACGACCCTATGTTATCATATATAGGCTATTGCTTGAGTTAAAACGCTTTGTTTCTTTCTACGTTTTGGTTGTAATTCATCTGTGGATAAAGATGGATTAGTTGTTAGGGGCTTGTTGGTAAATAAACACTTGATCCATTTATGCCAACTGTTCACACGCGGTAAACTTTCTCTCTGTTACATTTCAGACACACAACCAGGTACCCACATGCCAGAAAGCTAACATCGTCATTGGTAAGTTTATTTTAATTGAACTATTATTGAACAGTTGCGCATTTTTCTCAAAAAGAAATGGACAGAAGTGGATCGCTTTAAAATGTATTTGTGGACATCTTGTTTTAATGTATATACAAACAAGGGCTCTTTAAACCTGAGAGACTTATATGTGAACGTAGATTTTTTCCTTTATGTGAATGTTATCTGAGATGCGTTTCTAACACTAAATGCATTGTTCAGCGCGTTTGCATGTGTGCTCACTAGAACGGATTCATACTTTACGAATGAGATCTGACAGCTAAATGCTTCTTTTCTAGCTCCTTTTTTATTCGATCCGACAGCCACTTCATTGGGAAATATATGCGGACGCAAATCCTCTCGAGAACACTGGCTCGTGAAAGGTGATTAGTTTGTACATACACTGTAAAAAAATCCGTAAAAAACGGACATTTCTGTAAACTAGGATATAAGGATACATATGAAACTGATTTCCTCAGCAATTTTGCTGTTGTTGACAGTATTTAAATAAAAGCAAAGAAATCTGTAAAATTACAGTTGTTTGACAGTGTACATTATATAAAAACATACAAGTACATAAAATCTTACATTTGTATTTATTTTAGCATACATTAAAATAACAAGCTATCTACAAAGTCTTGCATTGATTTCTATCTTTGTTTATTGTCTAGCTCAGAGATTTAATGAGAAAGACGGTCGTCTGATCTGGGAGGATGAATGGGCAGAAAACAGGAATAAGAGCGAGCGTATTCTCGACCACACCAACATGTGGATGGTCATTCGAGAGAAGGGTGTTTATCTCTTGTACATACAGGCCAACTTCAAGCTGAAGTACAGCGAAGAACGAAAACTTCTTGTGGATTTCGAATATAGTAATGGCACACATACACAGGATGATGCACAGATCTTTGCAGCTGCACACGACACCCAGGTGGTGAATTCCAGTGAGGTGCAGGACGCAAAGCTCAACACTTTTCTCAAGATGGACCTGAACTCAGGAAGTCGGCTATCTGTAAGAGCGTTTCCAAGTGATGCTGTGACCACGGCCGCAAGACCCTTCTCCACCTTCATCACTCTCATAAAGTGGGCAGATGACTGGTAGATTGTGCAGCGAGAATATCACTGATATCGTTATTTGCTGCCCAGATGAACGCTTTAGCATTGCAACTGTTGTTAATTGTAAAATATCAATATTTAAGATCAGCTGCTGCTGAAAGTTGCTTCAGCGTTACGCCTGAGATCTTCCAGCTGGAACTAGGAAATGCTCATTGACATTAACAACAATTGCGTAGGAGGTTGTGATACTTTCTTGGTGTTTTTTCCCTTTTATTTCCTTTCGAAACATGAAGATCACATCTCATGGTTTTCTCAGAAGCATGACACATTTTCCTTACAAGACATATATGTGAGTGAGGTTTGTTGTGTTTCAGTTTTTTAATGAGTCAAGATGAAAAGGGCATGATGTACTGTTTATGAGCATAGACTTTGAAAAAACTTGTGTATTTAGTACATCATGCATGTGATCGACAAAACAGCAGTAAGCTAATTCTGAGCAAGTGAACATTGTAGTATGTCACCATGCAGTATTTAATTCTCGACGACTGAATGTAAAATCCTCAAGTCCCAATGTCAATTTTGTCCAACGTCTATTTTATTCATGATTAGCGTGTCATAAATAGGCTGCAGAGCTACACTTTATCTGTTGAGGTAAGAAACCAGTATTGTTTCTAAAAAAATGTCTTCTCACACATTCTTCTCTTCATTTGAAAGACCTCTAGATTATATCTAATCCATCAGTGTTTTGATGGGATGGATGGTTGTTATGACGTGGTTACAACTAGTGACATACCACTAGTAAGTAACACTAGACCAGCTAAAGTCAAGTGAGCCATATAAAGCTAAATCAACTGTTATGATGAGAATAAGACATTCTCTTTATAGATAACAGATGTTTTTTTTCTACAATCAGTGAAACTTTGCTTTTGAAGCGTTTATTTGAATAATCTAAGGTTGCTGGTCAGATTTTAAGAATGTATTTTACCAGAAAACTATTGAGCGAATTCAATTAAGTAGGAAAATATTTGAGTATTTTTGAGTGTCGTTTTAATAGGTAAATATTTTGTATACCAGGTAAACCGTGCCAAATTGTTTTTACTGTTCTCAAATATATATAAACATACATTTATATTTATTTTACGTTTTTAATATTCTATTTAAGCTATTATAAATATTTTCTATTTGTCTGCCTTCCATGCGTTTAAAATCGTTGTAACAAACAATCATAGTGTAATTATACTGGAGAATGTGATTGTTCACGTCGGATGTTTAATGAATGGCCACATCTGAAATGTCATTAATGTTATTAATAAATTATGTTGTTTTTACAAACAAAACACGTCCCTCAGAAACATTGAGAGCTTTATTCCTATCCAAATGCTGTCAAAACTTTGCACAAAATCTGTTGTCTGATAAGAACTTCAAATCATTTTTGGGGAAAGAATAAAAAAGTGAGCGAGTGAGAATAGTCAGTGTCTGTGATGTAGTTGATGCGGGTGGTAACTACTGCCCCCGTGTGGCGGACACGTTTTTCAAGTTTGTAAGTTATGTGTTACCAATGACAAAATGTAAATTTAGATGATTAAACACCCATGATAGGGGTAAGTTGACTCAATTCAATCATTGTTATTTTGTATTATTTCCTTACAAATTCTAATAGTTTCTCCAAAGCTAACTTGAACAAAGTAACCAGATAAACTTTAAATTTCAATATCTTTAATTTGCATTATCTTTCCAGTTTGCATTTCTGAAATTAAGTAAATCACCAACATGTATCTTAAATATTTTTAGACCTGGATACATTTGCTATTATGTATCAGCCATTACAGCTGATATGCAAAATGTTACTTTGACAAGCCAAAAAGAGCATGTGCATCACATTTTCACATTCTGGCAGAAACGACGGGTGATTCCAAAACGTCTGGTCAAATCACAACCAAAGTGTGCAGTCGCGGAGATACAGTGGGTGGATCAGCTTACCCACTGGGTCATTTAACCCCACTCTCCCCTATGTCCAAAACCTATTGATTTCTCATGTTAGACCTTGTTGTTGTGCACTTGCTGCGTGTTATTTTACAGTCTTTTCACTGTGTTTTATATTGTTTGTTGTCTACAGCTGAATTACTCTGTTTGATCAAATGATCGCAGTAATTTATGAGTAAGTGTGATGAAACTCCACATACAGTCAGTGTGGGGGAAAACCAAAACAGTCAGGAGTCTCCCAGAGGCACAAATACTCTTGAATTTGTTCATTGGTAAATCCCACATTCATTAGACTTTTGTTTGGCTGAAGCATAATAAGCTCCTAATTATGTCTAGAAAATAGTTTATTTAAGAGTATTACAGTCTCTCTAATTCTACAAACACACATCAGAAGTGCAGATAGGCACGGTATTCAAAGAAAAAATGAAAAGAGGAAGAGAGAAAGAAACAGAATACTGTAATGGAAAAAGGCTGGAAGGAACGGAACATACTAATAGATATGAGGAATTCTATGACTGTCAAAATGCCATATCATGATGATGATGACATTACTTACAAATAGTTTGAAAATGTACGTCTTTTCTTTTCGCTATCATTGAACAATGGAAAACATGCTTGCTGCATACGTGTATATATATACATTGTATATTTATCTGTTGCATAATTCGCATACACTGAATTATTCAAAGATGCAGAAAATGTTCATCATATGCACAGTGTACCTACCCTGAAAAAGAAAAGGTATGAAAGATGTTCCACCCAAAACATAGCCTATGAACTCCTACATTGACTTGATATGTTGCTTTGTATGTTGGTTTAGCATAACAATAGTTATTTGTGGGTTTATTTAAACTATTATTTGGAATTTAAACCATAGTACACACAAACCCACAAATGTATTGTCATTGTATTTTGAAATAAAATGGCAGTACAAACAAAACAAAGTTTGCGTCAAAAACTGTTACATGTTCTCTGATGTCGCGGTCCGCAGATCTCCCAAAACGTGGAATGAACATCACTAGTGCAGCGGTACATCAAAAATGGGGGCGTCTGCCAAAGGAATAAAGCCACGCCTATTTGGGAGCTTCCGCTCAGAGTTTAATGTGGGCGTGCCAGTACATGTACGTCAGAGAACGCATGATGTGTAGCAGGTGTTTCAAGGGTCTCGGGTTTCCCGCACAATTGGGCTATTTTGAGAACGCAGTTACGGGAAAAATTATGGAGCCGCGGGTTTCGGGTTTTTGGGCTACTTTCATAATGTACTGCGGCCGCCAAAATGTTTATTTATATTCTAAGGATAAATGTTAATTGATGAGTTTCTTAATGTGTATTTATACTCCGAATGAATACCTGGCAACTCCAGTACCTGCGCGATTACAGTAAAGGGAGGTACGCGGGAGCTCAACTCAACCAAAGATGAAAAATGAGCGGTGGTATTAGACATTGCATCCGAATGATGTTTTTACCAATGTTTCGTCAGGTGAATGTCACGTTGCACAATAAAAGAATATAACCATGATTATTTCTTAAGCAAGTTTCTGCATGTCTTACGACGAGAAAACATGTTTCTCGTCCATTTACGTGCGTGGTACACGTGGGATATTTTTAAAGGGACACTCCACCCAAAAATTAAAACTTTGTTATGAATTCTAGTTGTTCCAAACCTGTATACATTTATTTGTTCGGTTGAACACAAAGATATTTGGTAGAATGTTAGCTGCTGAAAATTCTTTGCCATCATTGACTACCATAGGAGAAAAAAAATGGTAGTCAAACGTGACCCAGAATTGTTTGCTTTCCTAAATATCCCAAAACTTATTATGTGTTCAACCGAACAAAACAATATACCTAGGAACCCATTCAGATAAAAAAAATAGCAATAGAAACGTCTGTAGGCCGTTGTTAACTTTGATTCGACACAGGGAAAAAGTTGGGCTAGTTTTCATTCCTTTTGGGCGGGTTTTGAGGGGTTCTTGGGCTGGAAATATTTCTTGGACCTGGCAACCCTGTGTGTAGCTCATGATTGGACTAAGACTCTACTAAGCACCCACTTTCATAGCCTACTGCTTTTATACTTTACGGGGACCTTCGATTGACAATGACTGTAAACTGTATATTCTATCATCTCTCCTACCACTCACCCTAAACCTTACATTTCATCACACAAACCATTCTGCATCTGTACATTTCCAAAATAAATCTTATTTAATAATCTGATTCGATCGTGACGAGCGCCTGGACGCGCGCGCACACACACACACACAAACCAATGTACAATGTAAGATACAATCGTGTATCTTACGCACGAATGTCATGTGACATTTGTTAATAAATCAAAATCATCCCATGCCTTTTTCTATTATTACATCTCTACAGCTAAAACGTTACTTAAAAACGAACCTTGTCACACAAGGGGGAAGCGAGCAGTCTCCCATTTGAGAGGAGAATATGGCCCCGCAGAGAAATTTAGTAGGCTTAAAAAAAAACCACAAACCTGTTGCCAAATGTTGAATATAATGAATAACATGTGTCGGTCACTGGTGAGTTTGCGGAAGCAAATGTACTTCTAAATAAGTCTTTTCGTGCTCTTAAAGGGAGGCGGGAACGCACATGTGATGAGGCGGTCTTTTCCAAACGTGAGCTGTAGTGGGTGTTATAAATCCCGGGATTCCACAAGAAACGGTACTTCAGCCTTTAACCGTTCCATTGGTCGTAGCACGAGCAGATGACTTTAAATGAAATCGTCGACTTTGATATGGAGCAGGGACACATGGTGCAAGCTTTGCTGGAACACTGTCATAACATGAAGCGACAAGAGACACGACTGCGCTTGGCCACGGCATTCCTTATAGCAGCTTTCCTCGCAACATTGGTGTGGATACAATTTCATCAACAGAAAACGGTAAAATAAAATCTGTACAAACTCGAGCACTTGCTGTTATTCTATCTGACAGTTTCTGAGGGAAAAGCTCTTGTAAATGATCTCTTTTTTCCCTACGTTTTAGGAGGGATTTTCAGGTGCCCGAGTGGAAGCTTTGACAACTGATGAAGGATCACCCAGAAGATGTTCCACTTACTTGAAAAGTGTGTGTTTAATGTCATCTCTTATTTTAGTTGAAAAGGCAAGGCACAGGCATCACTGTTTTAAAGGGATAGTTCACCCAAAAAATGATCTGTCATCATTACTTACCATTGAGTTGTAGTAAATCTGTGGATGCTTTTAACCAAACAGTTCCTGGATGCCTACTGTAGTAAGAGAAATTGCTTTATCAATTTCATTGTTCTGTTGATAACTAAAGAAGATATTTTGAAGAATGTAGGACAGCAATATGTTCTGGGGCACTTTTTAACAATTGTTCCTACTATGGTAGTCAGTTGGGTCCAAGAACTGTTTGGTTACAAGCATCTGTCCAAATATCTCTCTCTGTGTTCAACCAAACAAAGAAATGTATACAGATTTGGAACAACTAGAGTGCCTTATTCTATGACCACCAGGCTAATTCTATGCACCAACCAGGTTTGATGTGTGAACGTTTGTGTCCAAGAGGTAGCGTTTGTTTTGCATGAAGATGAACTGATTAATGACGTTATACTGTTCACTCTTTTCTACACCAGCTGATCCAAGCAAGAATGCTTGTTCTCACAAGCAAAGCACGGAACAGCTCATACGGTGGAGCCAGATGAGTTATGGACTTGACCACCAACGTTTCAATTTGACAGACAGCTCTGTCCTTCATGTCTTCACAAAGGGCTTTTATGTGATCAATCTGAGGATCTCATACCGTGTTGCTCGTCATAAATGTCAGCGTACGCACAAACCAATTTTAGAAGTCAAAGTCACACAGCAGCATAACAATTATAAAGAGGAGAGAGACGTTATAACTGCTGTGGAGAGCATGCCTTGTATTCTGTATTGGCAGCAGTCCGTCACTTTGAACAGAGCAGTCATGCTAGAAGATGACACCGATCTCAGGGTGAAAATTAACTCTGATACGTGTGAATATGTCAATTGGTATGTGAACAGTGATTTGGAGGTCACTTACTTTTAGCCTTGGCTGTTATTAGCCGCTTAAAACTTTGCAATGTCATTTATTTTTATGCACAATAAGTGTAACTTATTTTTATTAAATTGGAATGTTCTTGAAGGGGTGACTTAACCACAATATCGAAATTGTTATTAAATAACAAGACTGCATATTTGAGGGATATCCAGGGATAAAAGAGTCAAAAAAATTATATTGAATAGTGAGAGAAACACTATAATGAATGGGTCAGATTGCACCACAATATCAGTAGCATGTAGAACTGTTTTATTTAAAAACTGTTTTGTGCATTTAGCGTATTCATTAAAGATGTTTTGAATAACATTCATTTGATTTTACTAAAACAGAGCTATAACGTTTACTTTAATGATGGGTTACAGAAAATATGAACCATCATATGCCTTGAACCTCTACGTGTCCGTTTTATGCATGAAATGCATCTATGAAGCTCATTTTCTTTAGTTCACTGACTCTATTGTATGTGTTTTGTATTGAAATTAGTGTTGGGACGTTAACGGCGTTAACGCAGTGAGACTCTTATCGCGCGATGAAAAAATGTCGCCGTTAATCTATTCTCAAAGTTGTGTTTGGAGCTGGGTCTATACTACGCAAGCTATGATGACTTTCACCTTGATATTTTAGCGCGGATGTATACAAGCTTAACTGCACTGTACGGGGCGAGAACGAGATTTTTTAACTCGCGTGATTCGCGTCATTCGCGGAAGGAGAAGCAGCCTCATCATCTCATAACCAGGGCTTCATTCGCGTCCTTAGCGCCGCCTCATCATCTCATAACCAGGGCTTCATTCGCGCGATACGCGCAGCAAGTAGGTCTATTGCCTCTTTGCATTAACATATAAATCACTCGCGCTTGACGCGCCATTCGCGTTTGGTCTGAACACAACATAACGTTACTGTGAAATGACCACATCAAACGTGATGTGCTAAAATGGATGCAGCTATGAAGCGCCGGGTTTGCTTCAGGGAATCTTCATTTTTAAGAAGCTTCCCAATAGAAACATCGACAAGACTAAGGTTGTTTGCACCTTGTGCAATGCGTAATTGGTTTAAAAAAAACACTTTCTCTTAATAGGTAGTGGTCTAGCTTTAGTTGAAACCAGTAACTTTGTATTGAGATCTAATGTATTATGGCTCCTGTATGACATATCGCTTGTTGCTCCCTCAGTCTTTGTAAGTCGCTTTGGATAAAAGCGTCTGCTAAATGACTAAATGTAAATGTACTGTAGGAGCTCTTCCAGTCTCAAGTACCACCTAAACACAAAGTTCATCTTATTGAACATAATTTAATTTTCATCACCAATTATCATAGTAGAACAACTTTCTCAAGCAGTTTGTGATGCATTTGGAAACAGGAGATGAGCCCCTGGTCTAATGCGCCACCTGGCTTGAGAAACCCGTTCTCAAAGACTTACTTTTAGTCATTATTTGGGTAGCACACATATTCTGAATGCCTTCGGCAGAATTCAAATGAGACATTTTAATCTAGATTAATCTAGATTAAATCCAAGATTAAAAAAATTAATCTATGCCCACCACTAATTGAAATCATAACTTTAAGTTTGCGATTACTGTATCAGTTGTTTATAAATAATGTATTTGTCAAACAATATCATAATATTCTTTTGCGATATTAAAGTTTCACAAAATCTGTTGTTTCAGAAGATTTTTTTGTCATTGTAATAAATATTTGGCATTCAGGGTTCTATTGATTATTTCTTAAAGCAGTTTAGCTAACAACAAGAACACATTTGAAATGGTACAAATGGCTTGAAATTTTTATTGAAATATAAAACCATTATGAAAGTTAGAACTGCGATTTAAAAGATTGATGTTAAATGGTGTTTTACTAAACTAAGTTCGGGAAGAGCAGGAGCAGATAATTAACTCGGCTGGTCGGCTGTCAGCAATCATAACAATCAACCTATCACTTCAAAGAGAGAGAGAGAGTGTCTCTATATATAGTCAAGATGTCTTACCTTCACTCTCTTTTCAGTCTCTAGCATTGGTATATCCAAAGCACAGCGATGACAGAGAAAGAAACAACCCAAATGGAGATCTCCACAGACGATCCGGGTCCTTCGGCGTCCTCAAGCGACGGCCAACCCAGCAGTGCACGCCGGGAAACGCCAGATAAACCCGCGGCTGCTCCAAGAGGCCGTCGGCTTTCCCGCGCCTCCTCTTCTACCCCGAGATGCAGTGGCACGCAGTCACCACCGCCTTCCAGGCAGGCATCGGCGTCCCCAGCTTCCTTTTATGGGTCCATCCTCCCCGACCTCCCGCCTATCGAGATGTGAACGGTTTTAGGATTACGGCAAGCGCTAATTAAAGCAGATGTACACTTTTCGCGCCGTTTGAACAAGGCCGAACTGTACGGTTTGTACTCTTCCCTCCAGCCGGATTCCCGGAATCCGCTAAATGTCTCTCAGATGAGGGCAACAGGAAACCGGAGACAAATCCGTGATTCCCCATATCAACGGCCGGAGCAGACTCCAACGAGGAGGGGCCTCCGGTCCGAAAACCGCCGGAGCGTTACCTCTGCAAGCTTGGGCCGAGCCCCGGACGCCAGATCCGACCAGCCGCAGTCTCTTCCCTACGCAGCAGAGCTCCAGCAGGCAGCATCCTCAGGCACCTTTCAAACCCACCTCACAACGAGCCGCCCCGACAGCGCGAGCATGGCTCCGCAAGCGGCCTCAGCTCACCCACACTTCCTCTCTTTCTCCTCAACCAACCCCTTTCCAAGCCAATGGCCCGCTGCCCGCCCTCGATCTCCAGTGCGAGGCTGCCTCCACTGACGTCACAGGCTCAGGCCTACGACCGCTCCGTCAGGATTGGTTCGTGGCAATCGACCTGAAGGACGCTTACTTTCATGTCTCGATCCTCCCTTGACGGGTACTAAACTATCTCGACGACTGGCTTATCTTGGCACACTCCCGAGATCTGAGGGACCTGGTGCTCCGGCATCTAGATCGATTGGGATTTCAGGTCAACTGAGAAAAGATCAAACTCTCCCCAGTGTAGAGCATCCTCTTTCTCGGTATAGAACTAAACTCTGTCACCATGACTGCGCAGCTCTCCCCAGCACACGCCCAGTCAGTGTTGAACTGCCTGGAACACTCGCGGTTAACTACTCAGTCCGCACGTTCCATGCGTTCTCCTCCAAGGACGAGACCATACCTATATTCACCATATTCCTCCCCACGGGTAGGAGGTGACCTCTGCAGCGCATCCCTGATTAAGGAAGTTGCACTTACCCGATGTAAACCCGAGCCAGACGGCCTCTCGCCAGTAGAGAGCTAAGGCCCCGTCCGTGAAAGGTTACCGGTCAGGGCTGTACCCATCTTTCTCCTAGACCAACACACTGGAAGGTAACAGTTTCGAAACAGCTTCGAGCTGACACGCCCAGGCCTGTTACCGTCGCTTCGCTAGAGATTGTGACGCGATACAGCGTAGTTGCGTTTTCCATAGGTAACCCCATCTGTCGTTCTCGACACAACGTCTAGAGACCGACAGAAAGGGAACGTCTTGGTTACGTATGTAACCTCAGTTCCCTGATGGAGGGAACGAGACGTTGTGTCCCTTATGCCACAAACATGTATCATATTCTGCTGCAGTCGTGAGAGGCTCTCTGGCTCTACAGAACAAGAGGTAAATGATTGCTGCACGCCGGCTTCCTTTTGTACCGGACATCCGGGGGCGGAGACCGGCATGAAAATTTCATTCACCAAATTTTATTGGCCTTTTCTATAGTAGTCAGAGTTGATTGGTTGTCAAGTGCGGAGTCGGACCCCATCTGGTGTTCTCGACACAACGTCTCGTTCCCTCCATCAGGGAACTGAGGTTACATACGTAACCAAGACGTTTCTTTGCAAACATAATTTTGTTAGTAGTTTTGTCTGTAAGCTTTATTTTAGGCACATTCCAGTGATTCAACTGAACAGGGATGTCGCCTCTCCAAGGGCACGAGCCATCTTTATATAATGTGTACCCTTAGAGATTTCCCATTAAAAATTATCTTCAATAGACTGTTGAACAAGCAGCATTTAGTCTTATCATTAGCTAAAGGTTTGCTGGATCAATGTTTGATTAATATGATAATTATCTATTCCTCATCTCTTTGACTTATAAAAAGTGAAGAGGGTTTGAGAGACATATAACCATTAGCTCATCTGTTGAGAGGAGATCACAGGTGCACAGGTGAAGCTATGTTTACAATAATATGATTGATGAATAAGTTACTGTTCTAGAAATGATCACCACTGACAACCATGCTGACGTCACATAACCAGCATAGTACTTTTTGCTTATTTGACACTTCCTAGTTTTTAATAAACTAAACATGAGCTTTCTAGTGCAAGCACTAATAACATAAATGTATACTTGGATCAAAGTTAAAATTTTTCCTTCTAACAATTTTTTAAGTACCAGTGAAATTACAGTGCCTATTTTCTCATCAAATACTGAAAAAACTTGATCAATGTGGGACATTCTCTATTTTTTAAATCATGTGCCCTCATAATCTTTAGTTAAAATCTGAAATGCACTTCTGTCCTATAATGAATATTCTTCTTAATTGAGGTATGTTAGACGGGTTGGGAAGAGCATCCGTTAACTTCTCCCCTTCTACTGTCAGTTTGCTTCCAGTTCCATTTATAAATGCACTGACAGTTCTGGCTGTTCTGTAACTATGCTGTCAGCATAAGAAAAAGTTACAGAACAACCGGAGCTACTGTGACATACAGTAGGAGACAGATTGATTCAAAGGGCTTTGCATGTAGTGTTATTTATTCCTAACACAGTTTATGTTTGAAAGAGGAAACACTGCTGTACTACCTTGTAAAATTTCTGAAAATGAGAAGTACATTAACATTTAAAAAAATATTCTGTTTTGTCTGAAACTACAGCCATCGTCGCTATTTAGCTTCAAATATGAGTAAAAGTATCAGATGTGCACCACACAGACAGCTGATATAAAAAAAGACATTATTAATTTTTTTAAAGCATTTTACAATTCACTCAGCATGCATTAATATGCCAGTTTTGCATTAACCAAAAAACATATTTGATAATTTTAAGGGAGTTATTATGACACAAATGTCAAAGTTGATTGTTTTGAATTGTCATCGAAGACGCTGTCTCACCAACTCAAGTTATAACACTAACAATGCCAAGGCTGCGGTTTAAAGATGAAAAATTAATGTTTCCAAAGAAAATTCTCTTATTATTTAATCACACTCTTGTGTCATACAGGTTCGAAATTACAAGAGGGTGAGTAAATGATGACAGAATTTTTATTTTTGGGTGAACTATCACTTTCATTTAAATAAAATATATAATTTAAAAGCAATGTAACTTTAGAAATAAATCTGTATAAAACGGTAACATTTTCATTTTAGAAGTATTGTTTATCCGATTTTGTAGCATATGAAGATGTGAAATCCCAAATATTTACTTACACTGTATTTTGCCTACACAACACTCACTTCAATGTGCTTTATTAAAAAGAATTAGGAGAGCAAGTGTGATGAGGTCACGAGTTGCGTAAAGAAATTAAAAGGAAGAAAAAAGACATGACCGATCTTGCCATGCAGCTCAAATGTCTTCCACACCTACTGTAACTCCCCATTCAACCGCAGGTAAAAGCAGAATGCGTCACAAAGACTTAACAACAAATCTACACATATCTTTATTATATATAATTAAGTTGTATTCACTTAATTACATTTATTGTCATTCAGTATACATGGCTTTTTGGAACAAGCATCAAAGACAGATGAAATTATAAAGCCACCAATTGTGTGGAAGTGAATACACTTCGAAAAGGATAAGGAGCTCTTTTTCTAAATGAACAGATCAAAGTAATTCACATAAGATGTAACAGGACATGAAAGCTTTAACACACTTCAAAACACGTATATTCTTTTTAAACATTTTGAACTAAGACCACTATGGAGTATGCGACTGTGATCTTTATCTTTAAAGAACATTGATCTGATTCCACAGTTAAACAGAAAACAGTCATTCACAGCCACACATGCACAGACAAATCACACCCACCTTCAGCAAAAGCCACAAAATAAGACACTTTAAGGGTAAGAAAAACGTTATTAAAATCTAGCAGTCACAGGAAATAATAACAGTTTCTGTTTCTGCAAGGTACAGTAGTGTTGAAATGAAACCACACAGCAATTTGAATCCCTAGCTATGTTTCACGTAACACATGCTTGTGCACGGTTACATCAGAGCAGGACAGACCGGAATGTAAATCAAGGTATTCCAAATAAAAATTATTGGGAAAATAATAAATTCACTGAGTGTTCAGGAGTGCTTGAATGTTTTTTCATGCATAATTCATTATTCGGGGTAGGCCTCTAGCTTAGGAGCTCCAAGTATGTAACAGGCACTTTGCCTTTCTGGTTGCCTCGTTCTCCAATAAGCCAGTCCGGGTCCATGCCCGGCACCGTGTACACAGTAATCAGCTAAAGAAAAAAATACCAAGTTTGTAGAACTGCTGAATAATAGTAATATCGAAAGAAAGAATTGAGCTTTTTTCTCGATAATTTCCTACCTCATCAGCAAGAAGTGAAAGTTCGCTTGTATCTGCAGCATCATAGTCATACAGCACTTTGGCCTTGCGTGTGCCAGTGGCTGGTGGCTTCACCTCCTCGATCTTCAGCGTGCTGGATTCAAGGGGATTGGATTCATTGGGGGGGCGACTGGGTGAAGAAGCCCCTGGCAGGGTGGCAGTGGAAAGGGGAGTAGGTCCCGATGACACCCCTGACGTGGAGGCATTCACGGCAAACGCATTGGGAAACCTGAAAGCAGATAATAAGAAAGAAATGTTGTGTCGGGTGCCGGCGCTGATCGGATATCAACGTTTTTCAAAATATTTTCTTCTGTGTTCTGTAGAAGAAAGAAAGTTACTCAGATTTGATAATAGGGTGAGTATATAATGATAGAACATTCATTTTTGGGCGAACTATCCGTTTAAGTTTAAGGCAACGTTTCTCAAAGTGTGGGGGCGGGCCCCACTGGTGGGCAATAGAGACATGACAGTGGGGTGGACCAAACGGGAGAAAATTTGATTTATCTCTATTAAATCCTTTATTTATTGACCATATACACTCAAGACAAAATCACATAAAAAGCTTTCCTGTGGCTCAGTGGTTATAGCTATGCCAAGTTCATGGGTTCGATCCCAGGGGAGAGCATATAGTCAAAAACAAATGTATAATACAATGCAATGTTAGTCGCTTTGGATAAAAGCGTCTGCCACATGCATAAATGTAAATGTAATTGAAAATGTAAAAAAAGTCCAGTGTGTAATTTTTGGGATGATCTATTGATAGAAATGTAATATAATATATATTTCTTCAGAGGTGTATTAAGAGCTTAAACAATAAAGCGTCTTTATGACCTTAGAATAGGCTATTTCTATGTACGGGTCCCCCTGCGTATAATTCGCCATGTTCTGTCAGCCGTCTGGAACGTTAAGACACTATCAGACTGCGAAGAAAATGTCACGTGAAACCATAGTATCCTACAAGAATGATTTTACATCAGAATGTAAATTGAAGCGGAAACAAAAACTTTAATGTGGAGAGATAGGCGGTAGTGGGTTTAAAAGTTAGCAATGGATATGTTTGGGACATGGAATAAAATGAAAACTGGAAATTCGGCAACGGGCAGACAAAACCAATACAGACAGTGGACCTAAAGTCTATTTCAATTTTTTTGGGGAGATTGGGGACAGGAGGGGCTCAGAACACTTCCCTATCTTTCCCTAAGTGGGGGATGTCAGAAATGTTTGAGAAATACCGGTTTAAGGGAACATGGTCAATTTATGACAGCATCTACAGACATTTAAATGAAAGTTTCCTAAGAATAATGCAGAACGTCTGAGATTTCAAAACAGAGTTCTCAATCTGCATCTTCTAATCTCATTTCGCACAGTATTGATATGTTCCTTAGAAATACATTCAGATTATTACATGAAGGGTTTCTTTACACTCCTCTCTCACATTTATGTGAGCACTTCATTTTCTAATGTGATGGAAAGAGTTACTCACGTATCTCCGTTTGCACTGAGAACACAAGAAAAAAAATCAAGTCAAAGTGGAATCACAGAAAATTGCACAGAAAGTCTTCTGATTGTCTTTACTAGAAATGTGGTTTCTGTGAAGGCATATGTATTATTATTGCAAAGCTTGTGCATGTATTGCTCTTTTGACACATCTCTCCATATAAACATACAAGAGAATGGCTCATGCTGACTTAGGTCTGTTATCATTTTTTGACTAGCTTTCATGATCCAATGACGTATAAGATTATATATCACTTTAATGGCTCCCACCTGCTCAGTTCTTTTTGAAGGTCCTCCATGTGCTTGTGACATTGTGCATAGTAAGCAGCCTGTGCCTCCACGAACTCATGCAGGCAGCGCAAGTGATTCACCTGCAACAGGATGATAGTGTCAAACCTAATGGTCTGTTGTCTAGAAAACACCTCAACATAAATCAAACTGTGCGCTGTGTCTGACATTAAAGCCTGTCTGTCAAGCGAATATACTTACATGTGTGCTGCTGATACCTTCCAAGAGGAGGCGTGTCACCTCTGCCTGTCTATCAAACTCAGTCTGAGCCAAACGCAACTCGTGTTCTGCCTGGTGGACCACAAAACACACAAGCAAGGAAAGCCATAAGAAAAATTATTATAAAAAGTTTTGGTAACACTTTACAATAAGGTGCTATTAGTTAACATTAGAAAATGCATTAGTTAACATTCAGTTTTTTTCAGTATTTTTAATCCCTGTTAATGTTTGTTCATGTCAATACTTTACTTAATAATATAAGTAAAGTACTTAATAATTTATGTTAATTCATGGTGCATTAACTAATTTTAACAGAGACAATGTTTGATTTGAATAATGTATCAGTAAATGCTGAAATTAACATGAATTAATATTAATAAGTATTGTTAATTGTTAGTTCATTTTAGCTAATGCATTAACTTATTGTTAACAAATAGCACCTTATTGTAATTACACACCATCACATTTATTAGTCCTTCTGAAACCTTGTTTCTCCATATTTTGTGGTTTTTACTTATTGCCATAAATGGTATATTAAAACGCAATCACTTATTAAGTCAGTCATTACACATAGATTTACTCACTACCAAGGAACTAGTGTAAAAAAGGGCATGTCTCATGTCAGTCATGCTGTTGCATTTATCATAAAGGAAGAAGCTGATTGGCCGCTACTCACTTTGTCCACTTCCTCACTCCAGAGCTGGAACACGCAGCATAACAGACAATAGAAAAACAATGATATCATACCAAGAGTCTGTCTGGTAACATCAAGCAATTATCAAATACTTTGTACAAAGAAATAAAGCATTGTTAACTTCCACAGGATCTTGAGCAGGCAGACACATAGGCACCACACAGGTTCTTCCAACTACAATGTTTAGCCAAGTAATCTACAAAAAATACTAAAATGGTATTGGACAAAAGTGACTCATTGCTACAATATGTAAATTGAATCTTGCAAGTTGTCAAACAATGCAAGTAGCATCTTGTTTACGAGGATTATCACTTTTTTGATTTAAGCAATAACATGACGTCAATATACTTTGAAAAAAGTGACTAGTGCCAGGCCTGGATTAAAAAGTGTTTTATGGACTCCCCCATTCACACAGATGCGCATAATAAAGTTTTGAATTAGCCTATAGGGTACTATGTGTATGAATACAGGAATACTAAACAGGATTACATTGACAAGTTACAAACTATGATCACAACCTGATAATATCAACACCGGTGCACATCTTCAATCATACAGGATTTAGACCACACGATTGCAACAATGCTTTCCTGGACCAGCAGCAACAATATTAAGACATTTCCCAGCATACTGTAACAGTAACTCACTGGCATGCAAGCAGCACACACTACCACACCTCTATCAATTCAGTTCTATCAGATTCTTCTAATATTCACACAGAAAACACGCCAGATTCACCAAACTTTTATTAATAGAAAATATGAGAACTTTCTTAAGATAAATTACAGAAAGTCATTATGAATATTCTTAAGTGCAATTTTCAAATATTTTCATCTTCATTTTTTCTAAGAAAAAAACGGGCAGTGATCGTCAATGATTATGCTACAAGAGTAATTTGTCCATTTGTTAAACTTTATTTGAGTAACAAGCACCTCGCGACTCCGGTTCTTATGTAACGTGTAATGTCTAACAGTAAACGCCATTAACAAGTACGCTTTTATATGCAAGTATACTTTTTTAGCCTATATACCATGACATCATCATATTTGTGTGTATGTAAA
The DNA here is from genome assembly GCF_015846415.1 of Triplophysa dalaica. Lineage (NCBI taxonomy): Eukaryota > Metazoa > Chordata > Actinopteri > Cypriniformes > Nemacheilidae > Triplophysa > Triplophysa dalaica. The sequence continues at coordinate 20,019,940 of NC_079545.1, forward strand.
CATTTTGCAATGTAGGCACTGTGGATTATCTAATAATAAAGGCTGAATATTGGTAAAGTAAGGCAGTTACTGATCAACATTATATCAATATAAAATAATTCATATTTGGCAAGGAAGCACGCACCAAATACATGTAAAAAACTCATACCTTTTAAGATTTTAGACAGCCGAGAGGGTATCTCAACTCATTATTTTTACAACAATAAAGCCATTCACATTGACATATTGACGGGAAAGAGAGACCTCACGCTGGCGGGGCAGAACTGGGAACATTTTCCCACTGAATGAAAGCTAAGGTTTATACAAGAAGTCTCTAGATTTGTCGCTATGTGCTTCTTCTGAACAAAAGCCACTAGAGGGCTAGTAAAAGTGACTTAATCAAAAGACAGTCTTCATTATTTAGAGACACTGTTTCGCGGGCCAGAGAAGCGCACAACAGAATGAATATGACGTATAAACGTTGTTATGTGAAATTTTCTTCCCGTTGCCTGGGCCCCAAACACGCATGGACTCCTGGGCCTGTGCCCATTGAATAATCCGGCCCTGGGTAGCGCAAACTACATCATATCATGTACAACAAGTCAAATGCATGTGACACATCTTAAACACCCATTAATCTGGTGTTTAAATGGATTTAGCAGACAAATAAAAACAGTGTTTGTAAGAGATTCTTTTGCAAATGACCTTTTACTGTAATCTTTCAAAGATTATTTGAGCAAATAGCAAAGATACTGCTTTCAATCTAAAGAGAAGAGAAATCTACAATGCAGACGGTTTTAGGGGCAACAACATAAACAAACATTATGTGGCCAAAACTTAACTTCCATTAGACCTCCGCAAAGAAGCAATAACTGTCAATTCCATCCATCCATTTTCTACCGCTTATCCGAACTAGCCTGCGCCTATCTCAGGAGTCATCGGGCATCAAGGCAGGATACACCCTGGATGGAGTGCCAACCCATCGCAGGGCACACACACACTCACTCATTCACTCACGCACTCACAACCTACGGACAATTTTTTCCAGAGATGCCAATCAACCTACCATGCATGTCTTTGGACCAGGGGAGGAAACCGGAGTACCCGGAGGAAACCCCCGAGGCACGGGGAGAACATGCAAACTCCACACACACAAGTCAGAAGCAGGAATCGAACCCCCAACCTTGGAGGTGTGATAACTGTCAATTCATTTAATCCAATGAGTATACAATAAAATATGAATATAAATAAACATTAATATAAATTAAATATCAAATAAATTGTTACATTTTAACCAAACACAAAGAAAATCCGTTCTGTATCAACTTTCCATAGTCCCTTATTGGATAATTATCCAGGAAAAGCACACCCACGCGTCAACCCACCAGAGCGAGAAGAAAGAGCATGCCCACATGCCCACGGAGGATGCGCACACCTCAACCAGCTGGAGCGAGACAGAGAGAGAGAGAGAGAGAGAGAGCACTGCGTTCACAAAGTTCCGCTGTGTTTGTTTGGTCACTGCATTTCGGTGAGGAATGTTATATAAACAGTGAATATAACGATGGATTTGGAGATCATTTGAAACTGATAGATGGAGCGGTCCCAGCACGGGGTAAGTAAAGTCTGCATTTTGCTGGCAATGTGAACCTAAACAAATTTTTGTTTATCATGTTACATCCTTCAATCATCCAATAAACAAAAATGACAAGACAATTAGTTGCAATATTGGATTAATAACTACTTTATTTTACATATTAATTTGTAATTTAAGTATTTAAAACTAGCTATAATAGAATAGAGTCCACTTGGGTTTGGTGTAAATATTGGTGTGAAATATACACAAATAAGGTAGAACATAAGGAGAGAAAAAGAGAGCAAGTGACACGCCTTGATTTTGCAGAGTAAAGTGTGTTCATAAGGGCAACATCTTTTGCTAATCCTGGAACAACAGTCCTATTACACTAAGGAAGTCTGAATCCATTCCTATCCCTATTTAAAATTACATACACCTTTAAATAAGAGAAAAATAACATTTGAACAAGCCCCTAAACTAGTCCTTAATCTAACTTTAAGAGTATAAAAATCTGTCAGGAATGTTGTGCCAGGACAAACAAGTATTTTGACCCAGGAACATGGATGAGTTCTGCAAAATCAGTTTTACCACAAAGAGTGTATGGGGGGATCATTCTAAAGCTAAAGTTCTGCAGCTCTCTTACCGCAGATGCACTTGCGGACAGGACATAATTGCGAGGCCTAGTCTCCTGAAAGTCTGGCGCAGCCTACAGGTGAGGGGGGAAACAGAATTTTACAAAAAATCATGTGTCCACACATGAACTTATCCAGCAAACCCTTTTATAAGCAAAATAAACAAGGTCATCATAGCAAACAAGTGACCAAAAAGGCAGTCACAAAGAATGTTTGGTGAATCTAACTACTTTAATTTACAAATTTATTTGCAATTTAAGAAATTAAAACTGGCTAGAATAGAGTCCAATTGGGTTTGGTGTAAATATTGGAGTGAAATAAACACAAATATATTTAATATAAGCAAAATAAACCTAAGTTCAAAACAACAATCATAAAAAATACCTTTTGTGGAATTTTAAGCTGTTTTGGGTGGAGATAAATAAACTGGTATTTTGTCACTGGTACTAAGGAGCACAATCTCTTACAAATTAAATTTTAGCAAATGCAAAACATTAATTAATTTAGATTCAAATCATGGCTATTTTCAACAAAACTACGTTTTGGTCTACATCTCACTGTACATGAGATGGTACATTGTATGATTATTAATTTATATCACTTTCTTGAACAAACAAACAAAACACAAAACTGAGTCTACCTCATGTACTATCTACGTCTGAAATCTTGTATTTACTGACAGCCTTTGGAAACCTCTACTTTCCTATGGCTGACAAGATTATCTTTTATTTTTTATTGTTTTTACTGCTTGTTCAATTCAGGATGAATATTCTGTACACATGCATTTTCAATCCAATTTAAAGGTCAAGTGTGTAGTTTTTTAGAGGATCTATTGACAGAAATGCAATACAATTTACAGTACTTGCGTAACATATATATTCAGAGGAGTATAAAGACCTTACATAATGGAGCGTTATGTTTTTATTACCTTAGAATGATCCATTTCTATCTACATACACCGCAGGTCCCCTTGTATGGAATTCAACATGTTGTTTTTACAGAAGCCCTAAATGGACAAACTGCTCTTCAGAGTGCGTTTCGAAAGACAACATCTCTGTTCTGTGTTTCGAAAAATAGTGTATCAAAAGGGAGGGATGGAGTGAGCCGTTGGTTGCAATTCGCAAACTCCCCACTAGGTGCTGCTAAATTTCAAACACTGTACCTTTAACAACAGTATCTAATGTTACATTGAATCAAACTTTTACAAGTAACATGCTCCAAAACTGCAAGTCTTATTAGTCTGATATTTTCTCTACTTCGTCACTATTCGTTCCCCCATGTCTATAAATAACTGAGGAGCAGTGATGTAATACTTAGTCATTGCAGAATCATTATGTCCCAACATGCTCTTTAGAAAATGAAGTGATGTTGCAATAAGCAACCAATGTAACCAACGTCATTCCAACATGGAATTACCACATGGCTTCACTTTTACAATGAAGAATTAAAAAGTCAGTAAGATTAAATGTCTGTATAATCTGTACAAAGAATAAACACACAAATGGCTAATGGGGTTTGTTTTGTAATTACTATAAACTACAGCAGGTTCTATAACAGGGCTTCCCAAAGTATTTTCAAGAACAACTCGAATTTTCAAGTATTCTGTAGTAACTAATGAGGTTTAAAGAGATACTTCCCCCAAAAATTGAATTTGGTTATCATTTATCACCCTCAAGTTGTTCCAAGTCTGTATACATTTTGTTGTTCTGCTAAACACTGGGAAATATATTTGTAAAACCAAACAGTTTTAGGCCATAATTGACTACCATAGTGGGAAAAATTACAATGGTAGTCAAAAGTCCCCCAGAATCTGTTCTTCAAAATCTGTTCTTTTCTGTTCAACAGTACAAAGACATTTATAAAGCAGTTTTTCTTATATGGTAGTTTTTGGTTGAACTGCCCCTTTAAGTAATTTGCAAACCTATTAATTATTATTAATCAATTACCCTTTTTAATAAATAAATAGTTTAAATTCATTCCTCTTACACGTTTCTATGATAGATTGTTCAGTAAGATCATTTTAACACAATCTCACAAACCCCCTGCAGTTCCATTCTGAATCTCCAGGGTTTACTAAATGCTCGGAGGGGAACCCTGTTGTACTATTTTACTATTAACTTTATTTGGACCACAAATGCTCTATTATTGCAATTCTATTTTACTTGTCAAATTACACCCACGTGCCATTATTTTAATGCTAGTCCTCTTTGGTAAGGCCAGCTATCAGACCTGTGCAAGCGATTGCTGATAGGAGTGCTATACGCTCTGACAAATGCTGGGTTAGTCATCATTGGGTCAAATAGAAACAAACCAGCTGATATAACCTTTGCTTGTTGTAGTTTAAGATAAAATATGTTTTCTCTGTTCATTTATTCATAATCAATTCGGGTAAGTTTGTCCCTTTTTGACATAACGCTGGGCTTAAAGCAACCCAGTATTTTTAGGAGTGTATGCAAGCTTGGGTTGAAAGACAATAGGACAAGCACAAACAAACACACCCACACATATGCACATTATACTCACACTGAGATCTCCCTCACACTGTGCAAATGAAAACAGAGAGTTGTAAAATAAAATTTCTGAAAACACACTAAAAAAATGTGACCTTATGCAGGCCCAGGAAAACTGATGAGTCCTCAGGAGGAAATGAAAATGGGATCAGGAGAGGGAATTACCAAACATCCACCCTATGAGGGTGCATTCTTTAAACTGTGTTTGAATGTCATGTGATAGTGTTCTCTGACTTATTTTCCTGAGGGCAAAACTCCTGAATCACTTCACAGTCAAAGTGGGAAACAAACCAAATTCAACTAAAGCCACAAGACTTCCATGAGGGGTTCTCAAAGTTTATTAAATCTAAATGAATCAAATCTAAATTCTTGTCAACGTCGAAAGGTCCGGTACAGTTATTATTACAAAACTTGCTTTTAATAAACATTTAAAACAACTTTAAATACATTAAAAAAGAAATCAACTCTATATGAAGAGTTAATTTGGAAAAACAGATAACTCTGTTTAAAAAAAAAGAAATCATGTGTTTATTGTGTTAGTTTAGTTAGCTGTTTTTTATATTATGACTTAATCAAAGGAACCCAACTGGAGTTTCATCGATATTAATTTGAATGCACAATAAAAACATTGTTTTTGAACATCTCGTCTACAAGTTATTTTTTGCAAATCAACTTTTAATATACGAATCATCATAATCATCAAGTCATCTAGTCTAACTTGCGTTTACAGTCTTAATTGTTACATAAAGTACTGCATTTTTATACAACAAATGCAAATATGCAAATATTTATGGCCAAACTACATCCATTTTCATATGCCCAGGCAGTCTGAAACAGTGACAGAGGTTTTGAAACGCCGTTTTGTTCAGTCGGTTGAATGTGCTTCTGTTTTCTGCCACTTGTTGCACAGATAGACCAAGAGAAAGACGAGCAGAGTCGGCAAAGCAAAACCACGTGCTCGCGGGGCTGTACTGGCAACATTTTATCTCCGCGATTTACCTCTGTTTATTATTCTGATGGGAAAAATAAACGCTTAGGTTCCACAATGTTTGCTGTAACGCTCTACAGTTTTCAATGTTTCTTCAAGAGCTGCATTACATACGAGGGCCTACAGAAGAAGCTTAAAAAACAATTCACTTTTCTCTGCAACTTTGTCAATTATCACATCAGAATCAAGAGAGAAGAGGACGTCCCTCTCTGTTGCCATCAACATAAAAGCTTCCAAATGCTCCTGTGAGAGCTTGCGTCCGAGTCTGGTTTTTTGTTCCTTAGATTCTTTACTTTCATACACTTTGTATGTTCTTAATCTTCCTCATTCTCTCCTATTCTTCCTTGTACCCTATTCTTTCCTCTAGCATGTGTTTTATCTTCTCCTCTGTCTTCTTTCTCTTCTTGCTCGTGTCTCATCATTTCCTCTCTCTTCTCCTCTTTCTTCTTCACATTCCTCCTCTAATGTGGACCCACTAGGCCCAGCATGAGAATCAACGTCGAAGATGTCAGAAATGCACAAAAATAAACACAAAATATTATAAATAATGGACCACACAGAACAAAGGTGATCCAGGGTGCGGACAAAAGGCTAAAATCATATTTATAATGGCAAATAATTGAAGAAGTATTATATGGTTTCATTAAATTTGACAAGTGAGCAGTAAAGAAAAAAGATGCATGCAGCATTTGGAATAATCACAAATAGAACATTTTAGGAACTGGCAAAAGCTTGTTGTGTAACAGACTTCACTTAGGGGATCTTGAATAGGTTTTTAAGGTCATACTATTGTTTTAAATAATTTGATTGGTTTTGTAATTATTATTATGTATTAATTTACAAGTTGACCACTGATCTACAATAAAGAAGAAACTACTTAAAACCCATCTCTTCTGTGAATACTTGACAAACAAATGAAAAAAAAAATACACTAACCCTTTCTCTCAACAGGTAGTGGTCTAGCTTTTGTTGAAACCAGCAACTTTGTATTGGCACCTAATGTATTATGGCTCCTGTATGAACTATCGCTTATTGCTCCTAAACTCTTTGTAAGTCACTTTGGATAAAAGCGTCTGCTAAATGTCTAAATGTAAATGTATATGTAAAGTAAAACAGTGAGGTAGATCGTTGTGTGATTTATTCTTTCGTTTTTAACACTTTCAGAAGCTTTTTAAATCAAATAGATTGCATATGCAAATGCAGAGTTCAAAGTATTAATGTTAAGATTTAAATAATACATACATAAAAAGCTGTTTTTTTTTAGAAAATTCACATACAGTTTGTACGCACCAAAAAGAAACAAATTGAGATTTGTTTTAAATAAGTGCTAGGTTATATATTGCTTCGAGTGCTTTTCGCCCTCCTTTACGTTTAGAGATTTTGTGCTTTAACATGTCAACTGTTATTGCAGGTCGCCTTAAAAGTAAACGCTGCAGTAATGTAGCCGCCGCTCTGTTGCCAGCAGGTCTGTTACTTGATTCTGATTCAAAAATGTTGATCACGTGTGTCAGTCTCGCAGACAGCTAGCGGTCGCATGAGCTTCATCGGCAGTGAGACAGAAGCCCGGAATTGGACTGCGAGAACAATATACTTAAGAGTTAGGCATATAAAGACACTTAAAAAAAAAAAAGCGACTCATTGGCCAACACACCTAGCGGCCCACCGGGACGCTCCCGGTAGTCCCGATGGCCAGTACATGCCTGCAGTAGACTAACACAACAGGGTCCGGTAAAGTGATCAAAGATGGGGGATGATACACACAAGATCATAAAAGAAAGTGAAAATAAACCTTACAGCAGCCTTGGCCTCCGCTAACTTGGCCTTCTTGAGCCGAGCTTTACACACATCCAGGTCAAGGCGTCGGTTTTCAAGTAGCCGTCTCTCTTTCTGAAAACAGAACATTGCGTAAAACACATTAGGACACCAAATTTGTTTAACTTTTTAATTTAAGTCATTCTATAAATCCAGTGGCGAACTCTGCGTTGTTCGAAAAGGAATCCTCGGAGAGATGAAATGAACAAACGCTCCATGTTTTTTCAACATGAGCTGGAACGTCTTTAAAAAAAACTTTAACCCTGCATTCCTAATATCGGAATCCGAAGGAAGGTTATGCAGCGACTGTATTCAGGGGTGGCACAATATTTAGCTATCTTTAACGGCATGTTTGTTTGTTGATTGATCGCTCTATCTGGTTCCACGACACTTGTGTTACTTCAGAATTGTCATGCGTGAACTAGTGGGCGGGGATAGAGAAGTAGTCATGATATTTTTCTTTGGAGGCGGTGTTCAACCTATCAATGTCGTCATAGATAGGTGCATTCCAGAACCTGCCGTTCGCTGGGCCTGGTGTCAATAACAGATGTAATCTCAGTAATAAGGGCGTTTTCAGTTCTGACACTTACATGATGTTCACTTGAATACGATTCCCTCTTATATAACAAAAGCTCGGGTTGAAATTGTGATTTTATTTCATGCCTTCTTTAAACTAGAAATTGGTAACTCACTGAAATGGTTTTCCAGTCTCCCTCTAAAAAGTTCCTCAGAGGTGTGAGGAAGTTAATGGCTGATGTGTGAAGGAATTCTCTCTCTGCTCCACCCAATCTCTTCTGATACTCTCCAACAGTGATTAAAGTGCAGCCTGAAATCACAAGCAAAAAATAATAAAAAAATAGATTTGCTACACACGTCTACTTCAGTGGGCAAGCATTATGACAACTCTTAAAGAATAATGGAAGTGATTGTTTGTTCATGGGAATTATAGATTTTTGAGTTTCATGATATTAAAATTGCATTGCAGTTGTTTACTTCTAATAATTTGGTGTCCACAATGTATAGCATCATATAGGACTTGAAACCATTTTCTGAATATAATAATAAAAATGCCTGGAAAATGCTTTGCAGATGAAAGGTAGACTTCATACAAACTACTGAAAGCATCTATAACTGAGTTTTAAATAATTTAGAATTTTCAAACTAATCTCCACCTAAAACTACAGGGGTTACACAAAATAATGCAAACACCTGAACAATAAACAAGAATTCCTCAGTAACAAGGTTGATCTGTCATCAAAGGACTGTTGTGCCATTCGTTTATTAGAACATCTTACATTTCTGGGATGCTGAAGGGGAGAATCTGCGAATCTGAGAATCTAAAAACTGCCTCACACTGGTTGGATGATGTACATTCATGCATTTGGCAGGCATTTTTAACCAAAGTTTATGTTCAAGGTTCATTCAGGTTTAATTATGGTAAATGCTGTTCACACAAGCAAAGGAATTCTGATAATTTCATAGTAATCTTCTATTACTGGTATATTTAGGGTTCTAATTTATATTTGGGGTACTAATTTGTGGAGACTGTTTCTCTTGAAACACCAAAATCAAAAAGAGATAATTGTGTTTTGTATTGTATTGTATTTTCAATGAAGCCTGAAATTGACATTTTTAGCAGAAATTTGCTAATTTCTTTATAATTATTTGAGCCTTATGACCTTGATCAAAACAATGGAATAAAACTATTTGTCACACCACAAGATATAAACTACAGACAAAGTTGTTTTACAGTTTGACTTATTTGTTTGTGTTCAACAGAAGTACATAAGTAAATTCTGAGAGAAGTTTCGTCTTTAGTGAACTACTTCTTTAATTGCAAGACAAGTGCACCATCTAGTGTCAGACGAGCAAGATATTCACGTGGTTTACAGACTTATGTTTAAGGTGGAAGAGCCTAAGAACTCTTTCAGTTATTTGAAAGTAATCATGTTTCTGATTTCTAATAAATACAGGATTATTTTTGTTTTCTGGTAAATTATACAAACCATATGGAGTTCCTGGGCCAAATTCCTTTGCTGCATCCTGCATATACTGTCCCAGCAGTTCAGCATTGGTGGTTCTGGATGGAAGCTTTTTGTCCAGTTTCTCATAGACAAACTCCTCAATCCGGGCACCTACACAAAGATTCACAACAATCAGAAAAAGGTTTATTCAAGTCCCTCATTCACATTTACGATAAGATCACCCCAAAAAGCCTCTAAAAAGTCCAGATGTAAACCAACATTGCCTAAATTAAGCACAATTTGACTGTTTTGTATGAAATGCAGAAAGAAATAGTTGGTTACAGTATAAAATGAATGGTAACAGTAATACTTTCTGACTTTACAGATGTAGAAAGACGTTCAAAGACCTTTGACATATACACTACAGGTTAACAAAATGTATAAAATAAAGGATAGTTTTGATAATTTAGCAGTATGGTATCCAACCTGCACCAAAACAATGTGACATGTCCTAATTGCATTAGATTATTTTCTTTGACCTCACGTGACATTAAAAAAATTCAGATGTTGTTTGTGCCTGTTTAAAACTGTAACAAATAATCTTTTCGTTTTAAATTGGAGTGACATCCTTTAAAAAAGACATTTTCAAGACTGTGTCCACATTTGGCCTGTTTTGGCTATTTGCAAACAAAGCATTGCATAAATAGTACTGCTACCACAACAGGGAATGTAGTTGGTGAGCACACAGGCCTCAGGGAGGAGAGACAGACTTACCAGTCTGGTCAACTGGAGCATGGAGAGAGTCAGAAAGAACATGTTAGTGTTCTGACTACCATACATTCCTAGGCCATCGAGAACCTCTTGCATTTAAATGAAAATCTTAAGTACATCAAAGATACATCAAAGACCATCATCTCATCAAAGATCACTCTTTTGTCTCAAATACTAAAGGTTCTGAAACTGTGGTGGTCTTATTAATGATCGAGGAATTATGTTTAATAAATTGTTTTCCACAAGTGTAAATTGGCAAAATACAGTAAGTTTGACTCAAGCTATATAAGTGTACATTTCTCTAAATGTTTAATTCTGCAATGGCAAAAATTGCCCTAGCACTGTAAAAAGTTAACTGTAGGTTTCACAATATAGTGGTTTTGACAATAGACGGGACATTAATAACCATTATTACTGGTAATAATATCTAAAATAATTCTGTGGCAGTATCTGGTTGACACTGGTGGTATTGCACCTGTTTACATTTTGCCTTGACACTCACTAAGGTTACAAACTCTCTTTCTGCCTTATTACACTTGTATTTTGAGTTTGATTCACTTGTCAAAAAGAAGAAAATACAAAAAATAAGAAAAAAGATCAATAAAACAACAAACACACAATATTTATATTATGCGGCACCTAACACAATGACACGTAAGCATTAGTGCTGTTCGAGGAGTCTTGCAGGTATTATACTTCACTGGTTGACTGCACAGCAAGTAAAATGATATCACTAATAACACTCATGAAATTCACAAATGTTACATTTTATTCTTTTGTTACATTTAATCTTGATTTCCTATATATTAACATTGATAAGTATCAGAACCTTATATTTCAAAGATTTTTTCTAATCATTATATTTTCAAGTTTTAAAGGTACAGTGTGGGTACTTCTAAATTAAAAAACGCATTGATTCTTACTTGGGTTGGGTTGAAGCAGCACCTCAGTCTGCCTGAAAATCTTTTCAGTCCAATTTTTTGTGCAGTCTGCTCGAGCAATCAGGTTCTCCAAGTGGGCATCTAGTTCAGTCTTTTCTGCTTGGCCAAGCTTCTCTTCTGTGTACTGGAAAACATATGCACCAATGTATAGATAATTTTGTGCCGAAAAACTCATTATTGGGAAAAAACAGCACTATAAGAAGACACCTTGCTTTATATGTAAATTTGGCACAAATCGATTTAAGTGAACAGTAAAAAGCTAAAAAGATCTGTTGACCAGTCACCTACATTATACAGGTCTGTGTATCATCTGTCATCCACATAATCTGGCACACGAAAAATGGGCAAAACAGGTCGATATTTCTGTATGAACCAAAATATGACACCTGATGAATTTTTTTAGTTTTTCAGCTTGAAACTGAAAGTCCAGTAAACATGAAATCAAAATAAAAGTCTAGCTAGTCAACCTTTTACTTTAATTTCCCAGTTTTCCAAGTGGTGCTTGAGCTACTCCTTTGTGGACGGAGTCAGGTGGTCTACTATCAAGCGCCACCAACTGGCTGTTAATATTAGTGCGAGTACAAGTCTAATGGAAAATATTGTTTGTTTTTGATGTGCAAGTTCTGGCATGCCTAAAATTGTGTTATATTTCTCAAAAAAAATTCATGACTTGATTTTTCATCATGGTTAGCATCGTTTCTGTGACAAACTGCCTTAGCTGTGAAGCTAATCAAAACTCACTGTGTCCAAACTATGTGTGCGTTTCTAACAACTGTTGAAACTCTGTATATATTTCAGCAAATGTCATATTATTTCCACCTTGAGTGAATCATTTCGTTATTTTCTTCACTTGATATACGGATTGCGTTTGCTAGCCTATATGATTATGTTAATGACCGTCAGCATAGGCAATGTGAATGCTTAGGACAACTATCTTAAAATCCCTTCTTTCTTTTTTCCATTGCATTGACATGTCGTTTATTTGTGAATTTATTAAAATAATCAGATTAATTTGTGTAATAAAATGTCTTTTTTATGTACGTATATGCCTATATGAGTGCATGTATTCAAACAGGTATGTGGTAGGCTATACGCCAATCCAATAAGAAAGCATTCAGAAACCTGTGACTTGCCATAATAGAGGATAAACATACAGAGACTACAGTTAAGCATCCACTTCAACAACATTTAGAAATTTATAGTCAGATATTCCACTCTCTTACAAATGCTGCTTTGATATATTTGAGAGTGGTAAGACTCGTATTTCGTTTTGGTTTACCAATTTATTGGATTTTCCGTTTCGAGCTGAAAAATGGGAAAAAGACATCAGCTGTCCTTTTTTGGTTCATACAGAAAAACTAAATATCGACCTGTTGTGCCCATTTTTCGTTTGCCAGATTATGTGGGATAACTGAATGATCAGATGATACACGGACATGGTGACAACGCTTCCCCTTAAACATACATATTACAACTAACTGTAAACTAAACAAAGAGTAGATTTACAAAATATGGTGCATTTGGGGTGCTAACGTTATTGTTAATATTAATATGTTGATATTTCTTTCAATAGACGCAGTTCTATAATAACAACATATGATTCGCTTTTGCTGTCGTTAACTGCATGAAGAAAGTTTTAAGTGATAGCCTGCAGTCTACATAATCCCTGACAGGTAGTAGTGTTTGTTAGCAAAGGGGATTGGCTGACCTGGAACACGCCTCTCCATCTGTCACCTGTTCAATCTGACTACAGACTACAGATAAATGTACTAAGAGTTTTGTTAGCATGTCATTGCATAAAAACTAACTAGAAACAATTAAACCACCCCTTGTTGATTCACAAAAAAGTAAACAATATAGGCCAAAGAAATACAATTAAATAGATAAAGAAGGGATGTTGAGCGGCAAATAACTTGTGTTTGGTAAACGTTTAGATAAATAAATATTTTTTCATGTGAAAATGTGTGTGACTGGTAGCTATTCTCCTGATAACAGGTCAAAGAGGTTGAAATCACTGTAATGCTCTTTTAGCTTTCTGAAGATCAGTAGTTTATAGATGACCCAATGCCCTTTGAATCTGACTAACTGAACAGGCAGCTTCTGACCCGCTGCAGATTTCCTCTGACATGATAAAGGATCTGTTTAATGTTCATCCCTGCTTACAGGGAAAAACAATTGTATTTACACACTACAATTTAGAGTGAATATGAATAAATCTGCACAAGAACACCAAAAAGGGGTGTGACGTTTGGCATAGCATTCTGTTTGACTATACTGTTACTGTAGGTTTGTACTCAACCATAAATAACAATTCTGTCATAATTTACTCGAGCCTGTTTGACTTTCTTTCTTCCGCAAAAACACAAAACATGAGATTGTAAAGAATGTTGTTAACTGGCCCCTATTCAATTGCATTGGTTTTTTGTTCGTACAAGTAAATGGGGCCCGGTGCTGTTCGGTTACCAACGTCCTACAAAATATCTTATTTTGTGTCCTGCGGAAGCAGAAAGCCATAAAGGTTTGAATTGACAAGAGGTTTAGTAAAATTTGACAGAATTTTCATTTTAGGTATAGTAATTTAAAGTGAACTAAGTTACTATGGCTGTCTGTTTTTGATCAATGGAGTAATAAAAGTTGTTTGGCATTTATTGATCTCTGTTAATGAATAAATGATGTAGAAAGATTGTACATTAGCAAATGGAGCCTGTTAACAAATGCATACTTATTGTGCGGTTTATACAGAAATTATATAAAATGTCTAAAATATTCCTGACAAAGTGCAGGAAACATTTCCTGTATAAATGTCAACACACAAGCATACAGATGCCCACAGTCACACATATACACCTGCTGGCCAGACATTTTTCTGTTTTCTGTACACAAAAACTATCTATATCTATTACCTTCTTATGTTTGCTTTACACAAATAAACATGTAGCTTATATCATTTCGTCGTGAATTGCAAATTATCTTTAATATATTTCAAATGGAATTTGGTATTTCCAAAATGTAATTAAATATTCAGGGAACATTTGACCTTTCTGAGATTTGGCCATTTTCTATTTATTTGTGCAAGAATGGCAGAGTGAAGATGGCTTATCTCCACTTTGTAAGTTGGACTGTAAGAGAGAATGCAGCTGGTGACTGTCACATGAACAGCCATTAATAATGGATTCGGGTTTGGTTTGCGTCTATCGTTACAATGGCGAGGAAAACACAGATCATCGCACAACGACGATAGAAATGTTCGCTTTAATGATGGCAGATAATCAATAAGCGATGTTTGTCAATGTTAAGCTAAAGATGTTCATTCATCCCCTCGAGCCCGCTGCGCACATCCATCCCTGAATTAACGCACGTCACTAAGGACCGAAGTCAACTGACCTGAAATAACCGAAAAGCATCGACTCGTTTCATACCTGAACAGCACGAGTAAAGAAGACACCGGCATCCGACGCAAGTTTCTTGACGTTGAAATCCATCGTGTCAGCGTTATCACTGTGAGCGTTTCAGTAACATCAGTTTGTCGGTTGTCCCTGCAACGGAATCGATTGTGCAGGACGAGGATGAGGAGTTTAACGAGCCTGCCATCAGTTACATCGAGCATCTTCCACTCAGCCTGGATTAGGTTACAGCTGCAGCTCTGTGGATGATGCACACAGGGCAGAATTAGTTTTGTGTTCAAATTTAAAGATACTCTATAGATGAGGGTCATTTTACTACAACGGTTTTTCATAATCTTAAAAAGCTTTGATGTTGTAGAGAAAACAAATGTGCGAAAAGTGGGAATCAGAAGGAGCGTTACTGACAAGTATTTCTATAACACAATGAATTTGACATGGTGCACTGCACAATATACACGTATATAAAAAAAAATGTAATTAAACAAAAACAATATTGGACTATATACAAGAAGGGAAAACATATAGACAAAAACAACATATCGTTTTGTAATAGGTGTGTTATTTACAGGTTTAACCGAGTCGTTCTTACAATGTACAGTTTCCAGATGCTATGTGCACGTGTGGTGCAGATGGTGTCATCTGAATAAGAAAACTATAATTTTCCTAAAATAAATAAGAGGACTTGATTTGTTTAGTTTAGTTTACTAAACGGAACATAAAATGTACAAATTACTTGCAAAGGAATTCGGTGTTTTGGAAACGTTTTCTCATATTTAAGCAGTCATTTTGAGTGTTTTGCCACCACGTGGTAAAGTGAGACGTCCATACCCTCAATAGGTTTTTGTTTAAAAGCTTAAATTAGGTCTGTAGTTAAAAAAACTCTATTTTCAAGTTTTATTAAGACAAATCACCAGTTATTGCCCGCTCGTGATTTTAAAAGCTTTATTGTGTCTTAAAAACGGCGGTTGAAAACAAGTTGCTTAGCGACTACATTTTTTGGCGAGACATTAACGTCATCATAAAATTCTCATATATAATGCAACATGGGCACAAATCTCCGGAATGGTGAATGGCGATTCATTTGAGTAATTACTTACTACATTTATATCGAGCGACCGTAAAGCCTCATGTTTGCTTTTTACTGATGGTGACTGTGTTTAGGCTTCAAAAATAATGAAAGTTGTGTTCATTTGTAAAGATTATTTTAGTAGACAAAATTTGTAAGTATCATGAACCTTTCAGAGCTTATTTTTTCTTGCGTTGTCTATGGGAAAAATCAATAGGCTTTTGGTCGAGGGAACCACTAACTTCCGAGTCGGCCTTCAGAAATCATCCCTGCACCACTTTATATGAACTAAATGTATGGCCGAATTGTGCAGCTTATGCACATTTCTGACTAACTATCTACTGTTTACAAATAAGGTGCACTGTTATTTTGTTTCCTTTATAAGGAATGGTGCAAACCCAAGAACTATAAAAATGTGGTGTTGCTAACCCAATTAAAGAACCACCTAACAAAGAAGAGCAACATCTGTAAATAAACTTTGGCTTGAATAATTGTTATTTATTAAGATTTATGTTATTCACGTGCAAGGTCAGCACGATTGCTTTTTGCATGGACTCCAGCAGTGACACCCTGCGTTCAATCTAAAGGGCTCTTCCCTATGCCCCAAGACTGTCCCCTTCGGACCACAGCCTTTAAAGGATATGACCTCTGAAATGGGACCTCGCTAATGGGGGCTATTATATGGATATAAGATGGAAATCTTCTATTTTGAGGTGGTATTCAGGCCCTCTTTTAAATAAATGTCCAGCACTCCGTCCCCCTGCTGTTGCCCCATTTCCAGCCCAGTAAATATTATAGGAGGAGGAAGTAACGGCTGTAAAACCCTTCCTCAATTTTCTCCAATGGAACCACTTGAATTGACCCCTTAAATTTAATGTTTTTTTAAGTCCACATTGAATTTTGCTAAAATGAAAATGCAATCCCAAATTTTCAGCCTGTGAATGTGAAGGCATTTAAGGCCACAGCAGGGCAGTGTTGGCTTGCTCATTGGGAGTCTCCATTTATTTTGTTTATGTTTTAAATAGTATGTATTTATTAGAATGATCTTGCTCTTTCTATAAACCCTATGCATTTTGCTGTGTTTTACCTTTTCTGTTTTCCCTGTTTGCTCCTGTAAAGCTGCTTTGGAACAATGCACATTGTGAAAAGCGCTCTATAAATAAACTTGAATTGAAAACTTGAATTTAAGGAAGATAACAATTGAATGATAATTTTGCTGCAGTTTTGCTTGGTTATCTTAATCATATATAATCAATTCAGGGAATGCATTTTCGTTTTAATTTTCGAACTTAAAGAGCGTTAAGATAGGCATTTAAATGACAAATTAAAGGGATACTTCACCCAAAAATGAAAATTCTGACTTCATTTACTGACCTTCAAGTTGTTCAAAATCTGTTATAAATGTCTTTGTTCTGATGAACACAGAAAGATATTTGCAAGAATGATTATAACCAGAACGATTTTGCCCCCCTTTGACCACTATAGTTGGAAAAAATAGTCAAAAGTGCAACAGAACTGTTCTCTTTCCTACATTCTTCGAATTAGCCCTCATTTATCAAACGAACATAGAAACCAGCATACATCCGATCTTAAAAATCCGCTAACGACAACGCTCGAGTGTAATTCATGAAACTTTCTTATGCGGCCAATTCCGAATAATCGTACCTTGATAAATGCGTCGGCTAAAGTCGATCGTAATTTTGATTATGGGGCGCTTATATATAATGTTTATATGTATTTTTTTTCTCAATAATCTTTATTTAAGTGAAGAAAAATTGTGGTGGGTGGAGACAGATATGTTTCTAAAGAGTACATATAAACATTATACATATAAACATTATATATAAGCGCCCCATAATCAAAATTACGATCGACTTTAGCCGACGCATTTATCAAGGTACGATTATTCGGAATTGGCCGCATAAGAAAGTTTCATGAATTACACTCGAGCGTTGTCGTTAGCGGATTTTTAAGATCGGATGTATGCTGGTTTCTATGTTCGTTTGATAAATATGTGTTTAAACTCTAATGCTGCCAAGCATGCATTTCAGGCTGCTTAAAACTAGCAGTTTTATCTTCGAAGTAGGCTAGCCTAAAATCGTATCCGTTTTTTACACAAAAAAAAACGGTTAACCTTGTAATTTCAAGCAAATACATGTTAATGTAATAAGCTTGCGTACACGTGCCGATACCTGTCGTGAGATTTGTTTTTGGTAACCGCTAACGTCCATATTGATAACTGGCAAGTTTTGCGTGGAAGCTATAGTGTACGCAGTTTCTTTGGCACCTGATTTGGCACCTAATGTTATTTTAAATGTATATTTATTTTACAAACTGCATTGCCATTTTGCAAATTGCATTTCAATTTGCTTCCATAGTATGGAAGTAAATACAGCCTATATTACATTTATGCATGTAGCAGACATTATTTTAATTTCATTATACATTTTTTCTTAGTATGTGCAATCCCCTGGGATCGAACTCATAAACTTGGCATTGCTGGTGCCATGCTCTAACCACTGAGCCAAAAGAAGGTTAATTAAACAAATTAAACAGTACTTTTCTACAAACTAAACTAGTTGTGCTACCTCTTAAAATTACGTTTTTATCACTGTCAAAAATATTGTGAATTACATAAAAAAACAGTATGTCTTATTATACTTATATTTTTATGTAAAGTAAAAATTCGGACTTTTCATATTCTTATTCTGACAAAAACATATTCCAGAACACGTGACAGAACGCTCTTACAGTTTGTGTCTCCTTCCCAAAGCACCTTAAAGGGTGAGAGCTGCACTTGTATTGACTCTTTTTTTGTTGCCTGGCAGAATCAATGCCGTATAGAAGACAGAACAGATGAAAAGGGGCTTCAAGTACCGGTCGCATGTGAAATTTAAATATTGAAGCCAGATTTGTAAATGCCATCAAAAAATAAGAAATGGAATAGGAGAAAGTATACACATCTGACTTGTATTCTTTATACTTGTATACCTATCATTTTTCAATGGGAAAATATAGATGCAGTTACTTGAAACTGTGTTTTTCAAGAAGAATCAGTGTTTCCATAAGTACTTGCATTGGGATAGTTTTATTTGAACAAATAGTTGTTCAAAGACATACTCTGAAAGCAGACACGCTCAAATGTACATTCTGTTCATTTCTACAGTTTTGGCCTGTTTATATAATGAGGTATGTATGGCTCAGGTGTCTAAGTACTGTGCACACTTCTGTCATGCTTTGATTCTGTCATGCTATGATTCTGAACCCACTGGCATAGCCTATAACAGTAGGCTGGAGGACTCACTGTTGAGCATGTTTGCCGTGGATATCTGAGTCTTTTCCACAGATGCTCAAGCTTCTTTCTGAAACCATAAACAGTGAAGATGTCAATGATCCCGATAAAGTAACGCTGCTCTGGTCCATCAATGACATGAAGTGGGTTCTTGAAATTGGGAAGAAGCCTTCGGTTCTGGGCCTGGAACACTTGTAGATCGGCTGATTCTGCTCCTGTTCTGCTAGGCTGCTCGATGCTTTCTCCCTCGTAACTTCTATTATTGCAACAGTGCATTTCTGTTGCGTGACCCTGTGATGTCGAACGATTTAGTTCCGAGGAGAAGAGGATGGAGTCATCCTTTGCCACCACGTCAGGAACAGTGGCTGTAGCAACATGTGTAGGACTGGAGGTTGCATTAACAGACCTAACAGCCAGCCACAGAGAAGAGAATAATAAAACAAAGAACAATCATTGACTAAATGATTTTGAAATAAAAGCTTATTTAAGTTTTCCTTCAGTTTCACGTATCAAAATCATATTATGAATAAAATTAGCAATTTATATATCTGTCATTGTTTGTGGATGTCTGTATTCATGATCTGCGTTTAAGCTCACTTTTTGGTGCGCTTGACGAGTGTTTCGAAAGTGAGATTCTGGCTTAGCTCATCCTGCTGTAAGGGGTGATGGGCCAGCAGGAGGCTATAGTCCAACACATTGAGCGTCTGAAGAAAGGCTGTGTCAATCTCCACCTGACGCAAAAGCCAAAGGCGCTGTTGATCTGTCATGAACAACAGAAAGATTTTGTTTTTGTCTCCTTTGACTTTATAAAGGTCCTGGACCAAAATCACACTTCTGTTATAAACAAGAGCCAGTAGTTTCAATGTGCCAAGACATGCATCAAACAGACTATAAACAGTGTTGCTGTTCATGTCTAAAAGTTCTCAAACTTTAAGAAAAAGATGGCCGAGGTTCACCTAGGTTAATGAACTGTCCCTCAAAATTGAGATCCTTTAATACAACAATCATGTGGCTGCCTTCAGGGGCTGGGGCTGTCCACCGGCTCACCTCACAACCTTTAATATCATACCTTATTACACATGAAGAGAAAATAATGAAAAAGAAGTTAAATAAGTAAATGAGAAGGAGGCAGGGGGGAATCAGATGCACACAAGAATTCTTAGTGGGAGATGGGCCGGATCATTATTCCATTAGTCCAAGCTAAAATTAACAGCTCAAAGGCAAAGTAGTTGTAAGACCGATAATTTCAAGGTTGCAGGAAGAGTTTTTCTGTTGTGTGCTCTTGAATATCTTCCCAATTTTAATGGAAATTTGATAAATATTACATTTTTAAGATTTTTTAAAAGATTTGCATTAAATTAAAGACTATTAATGGGCATTGAAATAACATTTCACCATATTTGTAGCATGCCGCATTGAAGTCTTACCGTGCAGTGATTCTTTCATCTGGGTAGAAGACACTTTGCATCACAATAAAGTATTTCTGAACACAAAAAAGATCAAATGAATCTTCATGAACCTCAAACACGATACTGTTCTGTGAAAATTAAAGATATTACTGAAATTAATTCACTACCATCTTCTGGTGAGCAATTTTGATCCTGTGAACACCTGTCCATGAAAAAAGCATTAGAGCAAAACTAGCAATTATACTTTTTTATATAAATAGCCATGCGTTACTATTAATGTTACATTTATAAACAAAAAATGAGTAGAAAACAAAAATGTGTTAGAGACGATGTGTTCATTTGCTGGCTGATTTTCACCTAAAAATTTGACAAGCAGGGAATGTGGATACTTCTCCAGATGCTCCATGTAGATTCTCAAGATAGACAAGAGAAAACGGACTTCCCTTTTACTCTGTGTCTTTAAGAAGAACCGCTTATCATTACTGAGCAGAGGAGAGAGGAGGTAAAAGACATTTTTAAACCTATATGCTGTCCTAGAAAGACAAAATATGTCTTGTTCAAAAAGAAGATGATATTTACAATCTTTAGGTAACCGGAAGAGGATGTGAATTAATGGGTATGCCCTTCACTTTACTCTTGTGGAAAATTTATTGTCATTATATATAGTTTGTCAGTTGCCTTGGCAGCCATCTTGGCCACCTCTGGGGGCAGCTACTTTCAACTCATCCATGTACAGCTCCTTTTACTTAAACTGGAAATGACCGAAAATCTCATAATTATATTAAAATACCATGTTTTAAAAGATCTGCCATCAATGTTTACAAAACAAATATTTTAAGGCTAATGCACACATTAGAAAGTTAAAAACAGATTTTAAGGCTAATGCACACATTAGAAAGTTAAAAACAGATGAAGTCTCAAGGTAATAAGCTTATAACTGTAAGGTAGAAGTTATGTTCATATAATCCCTATTCCAAAATACAGTTTATCTACTTCATTTTTTATTAAAGGGGTAGTTCACCAAAAAATGTAAATTCTGTCGTCATTTATCATTGTCAATTCAACCTGAATGACTTTCTTTCTCCAGCAGAACATAAAAGAAGATATTCTGAAGAATGTTGTTAACTGGCACCCTTTCACTTGAACTGGTGTCCATACAATAGAAGTGAATGGGTGTCGCCACTGTTCGGTAACCAACATTCCTAAAGAAATCTTCCTTTGTGTTCTGCAGAAGAAAGGAAGTCACACAGAAATTGCAAGAATCTGAGTAAAGTAAATTTTAATTTTTGGGTGAACTATCCCTTTGAAGGTCTGTCTGTTCTGTATAGCGTCTCTGGTATACATACAGTATATGCTCCCGGTTCGTGGGGCATTTGTGCCGACTCACGTCAAGAAAAAGTCAGCCTTGCTCTTGGAATTGCTGATGAATTGCAGATAGCTGCTTTCAGAGGAGAGGGACTGCTGATATTCCTTCTCTGTCATCCCCAGAGAGCGTCGCAAACTGGCGAAAACTGGACCGGCATAAGTCTCCATTATGAAGTCCTTTATGTAAACATTATGGATCAGTTGTGTTTGGATCAGTTGTGGCAACTGAATATAATAATAGTGATACATTTTACATGTATAAGTAAAAAGGACTTTAAAACCTAACATTGATGACAGACTGCATAGGTCAAACAATACACGTGTAAAATGATCATAACACAGACTTTTCAATGCTTTCTTGCTTTCATCTATTATTCACCAGAAAAACCAAACCTTATGGATTTGCGTAACCTCAAGATTGTAGTCATCTTCAGATAGCTCTTCCTGAAAAACGAACGATACAATGATTAGTAATGAAATGCGATGTAATGGTGCAAACTTTTTCAGCAATACAATGCAATGTTTTTTGTGCAATTGTGTTTAAATGCTTTGAGTCCCAGACAACAGGAAGCACATTCATGACCCATACTGCTGTATAAGCAAACGGAATTCAATGACATTGGGATGTGCAACATCATCTGTATGTGTGTGTTAGTGAACAAGCACATGACTATTAAGGCGACCATAACATGCTGTATTCGCGTCGCTCTCAGAAAACTTGCTCTCATCTCCCTTAGGACTTTGTTTCATGGAATACAAAGTGCATTATTAGCAACTTTATTGCTTTTTTAAATAGTTATAGACTTTTTATTCAAATTAAAACATTTATGGTCCAAAATCATATGGAAATTCTAGTTTCAGATTTTTCACTGCAAGACGCAATACATCTGTTTATTCATGTCATCTAGCTTAGTCCATTTTTACCCTCTGATGGCACTACTATGCACTAGGCATTGTTTGAAGTACAATGGTGTTTGTTTCCCTGATCTGTTTCTCTAGAGCAAATGAACAACATAAAAACAGCTCCAAACAAACCTCAAACACAGCGGTTGGATTCTCCTTCAATTCTACAAACACATATTCTCCATGGAAAGATCATACTAAATATGTTCCTCTCTGTGGAGCATCTTCATAGTAATTAATGATAAATAGAGCATGTCTGTCTCCTTGGAGGTCTTTGATGATCCCAAAGGGTTAGTCTGTCTCATCTTTGTTTCAATATGCAAATCAACACTAAAATGGTTCTGTCATGAGCTTTATTAAAAAGATTTACCGACAATTTAAGTAAAAATACAGGTTTTCCCTGATTTACCGACAATGTAAGACACGATATTCAATAGGGACTGCACGAGGGGTATGCTCATGAGTATACTCACAGGTAAAGGGTTGTCAATGGTGTTTTGAATGGCAGCGCAAAGTCCTTCTTTCATCATACATGTGAGGCTGTAGAACTCGTGCTGCTGGTCGATCTCAAAGAGACCCAGCATTTTCCACCGCTGCCTCAGACCCCCCCACCTCCTCCTTTTTATGTTGCGTTTAGGTCGGCTCACACTCGGCCCTGGCATTTCCAACTACAACAGATGATATACACGTAAGAAAAAAACTTACAAAAACTGCCTCAGCTGTAGCACAAACACACGATTTTACATATTGACCTGGATTTTTACTGTTCATAGAGTGTCAAAAATGCTTGTGGCATTGTGAAATTCATAATGGTAAAAAAACATTCATGGTCGAACAACATAGAAAAAGTAGATTTGGGAACAAAGAGGGTTAAAAGTTCTTAAAAAATCTAGTTTTATGCTACTATGCTAATACAATTAGCAATTATTACACAAGAGAATATGATATAGTTTACTGCGCTGCACATTAACTAACAATTGCCATTGTTGTAGTGGTCACCATATAATCACATGTGATTTGCAACAGGAAATCCTAAACTGCTTTGTCACTATGCGAACAGTACAAGAGGACAGAACACAATTTCTATCTAGTGGGTAAAAACACCTGCAGCAGACCAGCTCAAATCTGACATGCCTTTGGCCATTCAATACACTGTTCCTTTAAAGGGATAGTTCACCCAAAAATGAAACTTCTGTGCATGAATTACTCAACCTTAGGTTTTTTTTTAAACCTGTATAAATGTCTTTGGTCTGTAAAACACAACGAAAATATATTTAGAAGAATGTTAGCAACTGATATTTCTGGGGCACAGTTGACAGAAAAACAGAAAAAAAATCTAGAAGAACTATTTATACTTTAGTAGTCAATAGTGCCCCCGAAATCGAACATTCTTTCAAATATCTTTCTTTGTGTTCAACCACACAAAGAAATTTATACCGTTTTGGAACTTGACGGTGACAGAAGTTTCATTTTTGGGTTAACTTTACCTTTAAGTTACAAGTCTGCACTTTGCCTGTAATAGATACGTTTTGCTCATTTTCACTGATCAGCCGAAGAAGCCCATTTGTGTTTTTCTCCCAGCTGTCATGTGCCCGTTTTGGACAGATTTAATCAGACCGAACTAAGTATTTGTTTTCATCAATTAAAAAATAATGTAATGTTTTCCGCCAATGAAGCATTCGGCTTAAAACACACCTGTCTATTACACGAATACCTTTATTTAGAATCAACCTTACATTCAAAATAATGCAACTTATTATTTTATGGTTATTTTATTATCTGACGAGGTCAGTATTTAATGTAACTTGTTACCTAACAACAGGGTGTCAAATAAAAGCTAATACAAACTCATCCGTTTAAACAGTCAGTGAAACTCTGACATCGATCATACCTCGATATGAAAGAAAGAAACAATCAAAGATTTGTACAGTACATACCTCAGTTTGACTCATTATTGGTTTGCTAATATATCGTCTGTGCAGGTCGTAGATGGAGAGATCAGCTCATTCTATATGCTCGAGTGCAACATTCGTTCACTGGGAGATGATAAGTGAATGTGTGTGAGCTGCGCGTGCTCGATCAATCCCACACCGGAGTGAGTGCGCGTGACTGCAGCAGTGGCCCATCCCACACCGCACGTAACCCCTGCGCCTATTCACCGACATTATCAACGAAATGCGCAGTCTATACAGTCAATATACCTGTACACATACAAATATATAATGTATTGTATCCATATATTTTAAAAAATCTTGTCATAATTAACAACTGAACAGTTTGTTTGCAAAAACAGATAAGTGCGGGGTTATTTTGTTAGAAAAGCTGTACGTTTTTTAGTTATTATTACTTAACCAAAACACCATAACTGCAGTTTGATTGATAGGTAATACTTAGAATGAACAATAAAAAAACAAGATCTTGGGGGAATTTGTTTTTAAATCAGTTTTAAACGAACTCTTATAATACAACATATATTGTACATTTTAATAACATGAAATACAAGTTACACCAACAACTTTAAAGACAGGTTTACATATTACAATTTTATTTATATATGTTTTTTTTAGCGGATGTCCTAAATTAGTAACTTCTAATATTATACCTTATAATGAAGTCAATTTAAAACATTGACCCATCTAGTCCAATCATTTCTCAATATAAACCATAAAAGCAAACAAATCAAAACTAAACTATTTCCTATTGAGCACTCATCCAGGGTCAAAGTAAACACATCTTTCCCTTAAGGTGCAAAAATAAAGATCTCTTATTTGAGTTTATTTTCCTGACTATGGAAAGATTTCTTTGAAGTTAAATCCAGTTTGCAGCCACTGCTCAAGTTGACTGCGGTGTTACTACATGTTGAGTAGTTATTTGGCCTCCTAATGAAATCTAATTCATTAACATCCAAAAGACTGTAATACATCATCTCGTGGCTGTTTACAGGTGAAGGTACATGAGTTAAAACAACACCACTGGCTCTTGTAAACAGATCAGGACAACGTGGAGAATCTTAATCAACTTTCTTAGGTTTTCGATTCTTCCATGTTACAACCCCTATGAAGGTACCTGAAAATGAGAGTAAAAATAGGTTACTTAAGTATTGTTTGACCATTGTTTTACGTCGTTGTAATGCTTATTGCTTGCTTTACTCACCAACAAAAAGTAAGAGGATTAATGCTACAACTCCAGGAAGTATGACTGAATATTCCCGTGGAAGAAAGTAGCTGTGGAACACATGATCGCTGTCTACAAATGGCTGGAACGAGAACGATCAAGTTTGTGTTAATGGTCAATGATATTTAAATAACTTTAAGTGGTAAAGAAAACCAAGATATTTTTACATAAAGGATAAAAGCCAAACAGAGTGTAGTCTTCCCTGCTGCTGTGGGTTACGCTAAAAAGTTACAGATCAAACCCTTTTTACTCATTGAGTGTGGAAACTAGAGTATGAATTTCAAAATTATAGTAACTGCCTGTATGGTTTAGTGAGACAAGAAAGAACATTTAACTCTATCTTTATACAAGCTGGCTGCAGTTCATAAAAGGGAGCATTGGGTGTTTTTAACGACTTATTAAAATAACTACTTATAGTTAACCAATTTGTTTTTACACAAGATTCAAATCTAGTAAACATTTATAATACAAAACACAAAATGGAGCATTTTTTACCATGTAAAACATCTGACCACATGCAGTGATTTACACACATTTCTTGCCATGTGAACACTCATGCACAATTTTGTCCACACACACATTCACAAGCTCAGGATGTACAATATAAAGAGGGCAAAAGGGGATACACTGACTTTAGTTAATAAGGAAAATCAGAAGAAGCTTTAAATCGATGAGGTGTATGAGGAAAATTTGTCCTTCGATTAGGTGGAAGGTACAAACAGTCTTATACTGATACGCATAAAAAAATCCCTTACCAAGACTATGACCCAAATGGTGTAATATGTGAACAGTAACAGACTAAAGCCAACAAGTCCAAAGCCAACAGCTTGATCTGCTCCGGTCGCCTGAAAGCACATTTTGTTTTTAGGGATTATTTAAAATCATAATCATCTTGTTTGAAATCAAAACATCAAAATCATTTTTAAAACTTATAAATACATTTAATATCATGGAAAAAACGACTCATATTATTTAATGTTTAATATAGATCCATACAGAGCAAATACCATTTACTTTGTTCATTGAAAACTATATATTTGTATTTAATACAATTTATTACAAAATGTACATGACTACATACAACAGTTCTTTATTAACTACAACTGGTGTTAGTGGATGATATATTTGGTCGTATCCTCATGGGTTTTTCCAGAGTTTGTTATAAGTGTTAGCTGGTCATGTGTGATACACTCATCGTCATTAGAAAATGAAGGCAACAGGATGGAATTTTTGACAAGAAAGTACACGCTGTCCTATAAATGAGCATAATGTTAATAGTTATAATAGCTGGTTTTGTCTTTAAACTAAAAAGAAGACTTCATTTATCTTACCATTATGAAGGTGCTACTTCCGCAAGCATCCGAAGTTCCCTGATTATGAAACGTACTTCCGGCTTCCAACGAAAGTCATGCTGGGAAATGTAGTTTTTAATCTCACACTTCGACTCTACTATTCACCACACGGTGGTGCTAAAAGTCAATTATTGGATAGAAGCGGCGCGATGATTTGGAGTTTCAAGCGTATAAAGTCATATCACAGAGCTTTATTGTTTGTATATGCTTTATTCAGAATTATTTGCAATTTTCTTTACATTTTTAATTTTGTGCATTAGGGAAAATACATGCTAATATCAACCTAAAGAGTTTTTATTAAATGTTTTCACCATACTGATAGGTCAGATGTCAAAATTTGGTGGTTTAAACACCGATGTTGAGTCTTAAAGTTTTTAAAGCATAGTTTTCCATAGTCAGGGAAAACTGTCACATCCATAATAGTCCTCATAAACAGGCACATAAAAAAAAAATAGTAACTATTTTATGCTCTATTAAGATCCATCCCTTCTTGGGTTTTATTCCTTCTGCTATGCACTTTTTAATTCACAGAACTGCATTAATTGTTTCCTCTTTTAAAATAGAAAGCCAAGTAAATGGATTGACTGATATATTTCTTTTGCTACATTGTATGGGTGAATTTACAAAGTTATGACAGAAAATGTCACATAGATAAAGTTTGAATTGCCAATTACTGTTTCAACTTCAATAGTTACACACACCATCAACCCTGCTTGTCCTCTTCCAGGCACTGATAATTTATTTTTAATTTCTCTGTTTTGTAGAATGCCAGATGTGTTTTTGTATGTTAACAACCGAAACCTTACAATTAAGTAGTAATTTGTCAATATTGTATTAGCTTGATGTTTAAGCTCACTATTGAAATAAATCACAACAAACATGTAAAATACCCAACATTAACTTTATTTCCCCCAAAATAATACATATAACATCACCTCACAGTTAGATTAAAGAAACATTCACATTTGAGTGTACAAATATAGTCCATTGTTAGAAAATACAGTATTCATCTCCATGCAAACCAAACATAACCATGAAAGCTTTGGGGCAATAGCACATTGCTTAGGTGTGATATCTGTCTAAATCAGAAAAAATAAATTCATTTATATAGGTTCTACGCTTTTGTAAAGAAATCTCCAGAATATAATTTATTATCAGTATTGTTGTAACCGACATGGATGTCATTTTAGAAAGTGCATAGCTTTCATCCCTATAGTAAAGAAATAATAATCAACATCTTGGAAAATGTGTGAGTTACACAAGTCTTTAGTATTTAAGTGCTGTTGTAGTGAAGGTTATTTATACTTGTATACATATATTTGTGTATATTCTAATGTTTCTTGATTCTGGAGCAATTGCTGCAGGATGGCCACATAGTGCATATATAAAATCATATAACATGACCATCATAGAATCACATGATGTAATTAAATAAATTTCAATGAAATTGTATTGACTGAACGGTCTTAAAAAAAGCTCCAGAATACGGAAAATAATCCTTGCTATAATAAACATCTGCATATAGAACCCAATCAACGCCCTGCAACAGTATCTTAAAGAGGTCATATGACACGGCAAAAAACCCCACCTTACTTGCGGGGGTGTGGTTGTGGGGGAGGAGTTTCAGGCAGGTCTGGGTGAGGATTTGCTTTGAGATAGAATGCTTCTTTTGTTCCGACACTTTAATATTAAAAAAATTGTACCTGTCTTATACATGCATGGGCAACTTATAACACACCAAAGGCACAGAGAAACACGTATTTGTGCCATATGACCCCTTTAAAGTAAATAATATAATCTGCATAAGAAAACTCATCTGCATAAGAAAGATCACCAGTAAGAGTCAATTACAAAAACATAAACATTACAAGACTTTGTAAGAGAATAAGAAGAAAACAAGAATCACAGATGATCGTTTCCGCTGTTCATGGGATCACAATGTTAAGATATTATAGAATTAGATATTAAACTCCTGTAAAGATTCCAATGAACCAGCCAGCTGGTTCGAAAACAATGCTAGGACAGAGTTACTGTTGCTAATAATGTTTTTTTTTGTATCGGAATGGACAACAGGAGTACACCACAAAGAGTAAACAATGAAAATAATTAATTCATACATTGTTCAGTGTCTTTATATTAGCTATGAAGAAACACTAGGCTGCAACCTACAATTTATTTTGCCCTTTCAAAGTTAGTGTTACTTTAGATTTCCAGGAGTTAGAACAGAACAGCAGCCAGCTCATGCCACAGACGCAATATAAAAGGTTAATCATCATCATTAATGATGTCCATTCAAATGGACTTAAAACACTTACAGTACATATTTAACTTTCCCTCTCAACTGTAGTCTACTTGTGAACAGTGATTATTATTTTAATACATGCCATTTAAACTCACTACAGGTGAAATGTTTTAAGGGGAAATTTCCTAGAAAGAATTCGTAAAAATGAGCGTGTGCAACAATAAAAACAGGCCCATATTGCACTTTCCTCACAACCAAAGATGTGCTGAACTCACAATGTCAGTTTTCAATGCTCAGATCAACTGAGAACTTCTCCATGATACAGATCACGGCTAGCTAACTTGATGCGAAACAAACAATAAACATAAAGAAGAAACACAGAAAGGGGGTTTCCATTCTCTTTCATGGCTATTGTATATTGTTTCCGATTGCACACCAGGTGCCGACCAGAAACACAGAGGCAGTTGCCAAGGACTTAGTCTTGTGACAATGAGTCACGGCCTCTGATCTAACCCAACAAACAATGGGATTTTTCACGTTTGTATTCTACAAGATAAAACTTTTCCAGAAAATGAATCTCTGTGTGTAAAATGCAGGACCATTTGGATACTGACAAGGCTCTTCCAAGAAAATACCACATAAATAGCTTGACTGTATCGTTGTGCAGCCATCTTGTCTAAAGAAGACACTGAGTAACTATCAGAGCCGAAACTCATAGTCACATGAACATTCACAGCTGAAACCAGCAGCACATTAAGATTTGAATAGTGGAAGAGGAAAAATACTGAAACAAAGATTGAAACAAATGGGGATTTGAAGAGAGAGAGAGATATTTATAGATTTTATGTTAACCAGACCAGCCGGAACACAAGTAACCATCGCAGACACAGTTTGTGAGAAGAATAGCCAAAATGTTCTCCTCGCCTCTGACGAACTTGTACGGCCAGCCATACAGTACATAACTTTAACAGAGGCTGGTATTGGTATAATGGACTGGTTACCAACTTTATCCAACTACATTATCATAACAATGTAAAGTGGTTTGTTGCGTTCACTAAGGTGTGAAATATGACGAAGTGATAAAAGGCAAATATGCAAATAAATAAATCTGAAAGGCTTATAAAGATCTAATGTGACGTTAAACTGAATTTGGACTGCCCTCTTATTTCACAGTGTTAGACTGCCATCATGTGTCACTTCTTAAGGCATTTCAAGTAGTTGATATCCTCAGAATCCGGTGAAAAACATTTCTGAGGATTAATTCTTAATCATAGATCTATGAATGTTATAGAAGTACCCATTTATTTTGAAAATGTGTAGCATGGTTAGGGTGATACCATTGTGATGTGCGAGTACACAGATTCACCCTAAAAAGAGGAGAGTGATACACTTCCTGTCTTAACAAAAAAAACGGACGGCAGTGGCTTTGTGAAAGAGTGCCCATCGTTCCTCCAGCGATCTAATGACTCTCGATGACCACTTGTTCAAAAACACCGGCAGACACCCTTTTAAAAAATAAAATAAACATATTATTGAAATGTGACGTATCAAAAAAGCAAGCACACATTACTAACTGGAACAAATACATTTGGAAAGTTTCTATTTCCTTTTACAAGATATATCATACAATTCACTTCACTGCATTTGATAAATAAATCCAATTTTAAAAAACTACTTACGTATACTCAAGTTAATTTAAGTAATACAATAGATTTCTAATGTAGTTTAAAAAATCAGTGTAGTGGCCTCAAACGTATGATGCTTATTAATTCAATAAAAGGACAGAAAGAAAAAAAATCAAGTAAAAACAAGACATGATAACAGCCTGTACTCAACCAATTTAGGCAAGTATTATTAATTTAATAAACAATGTGTTGTTTACATAAAAGGCTACAGGATATAAAAGAGCGCCAGTTTACCTGCTGACCAGCTGGATCCCACTTAAGGCTGTGGTACCATCCCTACTGATAAACAGTGTTAGATTGCTGTCTGCAAGAGAAAGATGGACAAAACAATCAGTTTCAGAGCTTCACACGTGGGCATTAAGTGGGTAATTCTCACATATGTATCAGTAGTCAGCAAACAATGTAATGAATATAAGTAAATCAGCACCAGCTGTGAATAAAGACAAATGAGAGGTACAACAGAGCTAAATACAAAAGCCACTATGTTGTCTTCTTAACGCACCTTCATTGTTGCTGACATCACTGAAGTTCTGACTCTGCACAATCTTCTCCACGATATCATCAGCGTCAATACGAGTGTCGTCCACCCAGGTGGGTTGAGTTTCCACAGAGTCCTTCTTTCTTCTGTATAAAACATTCAATATATATATATATATTTATTAGTCAGCAGGAATGTATATTTTTCTAAGTTGGTGCGGTATGATAATAGCCTCCTCACCTTGAGGGTCTGTTGGGGGGCAGAGCAGGACGGGGGGGCCGTGGGGGCTTCTCTGGTTTTAGCTCTTTCTTCTGTTCTACAGGGCTCTCGGCAGCTGTGGTGGTCCCTCCAGATGTGTTACTGCTGCTGGTGGAGGTATTCCGGCGATGCTGCGAGAGATCCGTCAGGCTGGACGAGCGAGAGTACTCTGTGCTGTAGCCTGTGTGGAGTGAGTGGATGAGTGAATTAGCACATCTCTTAATCAGAAGACACTGTATAGTGCATTTTTATCATTTGTTTGCTTATAAAGCTGCTCTTTTCTATACTGTAAGATTTTTCTTAACATCTTTTTTTGCTAAACCTAAACAAATTTTGAAAAGGCACGTTTCTCTTTATTGCATCTGACTGTTGAGTCCTTTTTTATAAACTGCTTGTGATTTTTCTCAATTGTGAGTCATAACAGCTAAATTAATTAAATCTGCTAAATTAATTGCATTTAAATGTGTATTTTCAGGTGTTTTTACTAAAATCAGCCCTGATCTGTACCTGGTGTTCTTTTGATCATGCCCTGAGCCCCACCTGAGATTTTGCTCTGCTGGCTGGCAAAGCTGGAGTTGCGAGAGTGTCCCGTGTGAAACAATTCTTCTGGACTAGATAGGTTCTCCTCCAATCCCTCCTGATGGCCTCCTGAAGACAAAAATTATCAGGTAAACACAGCACACCCATTCTCTTCCAACGGCAATGTGAAGCGCTTCTTCTTTCTCCTTTAAGTGAGAAAATCAGTCCTACCTCTTTAAATTATTCCATAATATAAAAAAATTCAAATTTCATTGCTGTTAAACCATACAAGTTACATTTATGTACATTTTTCTCCTTGAATTAAGTTCAGGGCTCAACGCTAAGGATTGTTTCTACTGGCCCGGTAGGGAAAGTAATTCCAATTACTGTCAAAATGTTCACTGGCCCCACAACAAAAGAGTATTAAACAGTATCTAGATATTTGTTTGTTGTTACCCATTGAATGATAATAAATAAGGCTATAACTCATAATTTCAAATATTGTTGAAGACAACTAATCTCAATAAGTAACAACATAAGATCAAGTAATCAAAGTATGTGCAATCGCACATACAAATGTAATAAAGCAAACATAAAAATAATCAGTGCATTTCAGGTGTCTATTAACATAGTATTAGAATAGTAGTTATCAGGTACAGAAATTAAATAAAGTAAATACTTTATCGTCTTCACTGTATTAAATATAATATTGTTTTAACCTTACTAAACTATAATTTAATCAGTGAAGATCAGTGAGTGTGTCAGTGAATCCAAGGCTGCGTTCAGCCCTGACAAAACATTGCAAAACTTTGGTGTGTTGATGCAAGAGTTGAACTATGGCAGCTGAGAACGCCATTCTTTTTGTTCTTTTATATTTTTTGGAGCCTGATGAAATCGTTATAAATGTGTTGAATACTGCAAAATAAATGTCTCCTAATATCTTCAATTGTTGCGTATACCGAGCTGCAGGGGACACATCTGTAAACGACTATACTTGGACCCATTGTGCGAGCTGTCTCTTCAATACCGTGTGGGTTATAATATATCGATCAACTAGTAGTCCTCAGTGTCATCACTGTTCCAAGGACATGTCTGAAATTGAAAGGTGACAGTGGCTGCTCCACAGCTTTGGAACAATTTGCCAACGTATATAAGATTAGCTCCAACATATGCTGAGTTTAAGTCTCTTCTTAAAACAAATGTATTCACTATTGCATATGGTGACAAGTAAGCACAGTGGCACAACTGTAGTGTACTATTTGTTGTTGTGTTTTGTTTACTTTTGTATATTGGTATATGTTTTCATTTTGTACAGCACTTTGGCCAACAGCTGTTGTTTTTAAATGTGCTTTATAAATAAATATGACTGACTGACAAGTTCCTGCTGATTGGGCTAACATTCTTAACACCCACCAAACAAGAGAAATGTATCTCAAACCCTGTTGCACACCGTTTCCAGGAAACGTATCGTTTTGCTTAGGAAACCGTAGCAAAATGTTGCGCACCGGTAAGAGTTTGAATGTGCCCCAGTCCTCTTTTGCATCTTCTTGGGAATATTTAAATAGGCAAGTCTTAAAAACGTACAAATTATAATTTTCCATGACGATACAGCACTGGCCCAATCGGACAAGTGACAGTTCTCTCAACTGGCCCCGAGGATCTCCCCTGCTGGCCCCCCATCGGTCATTCCTTTTGTGTCGAGCCCAGAAGTTGATTATTCTGTAGCAACACTCCTGTAGTGTTACAAAATGAAACAGAAAGTACATCTGGACGTCTTGCAAAACGGTCTACACAGATGGACATACCCGAGTTGTGGACGGAATGTCTGCTTTTGATTGGCCGGCGAGCGGTGCTGCCAAGTGATGGCAAAGAGTGATCAGCTGTGCCCTCTCCCTTGCGGTCCAGCTGCAGAGAGGGGTCCTGGCCAGCTATGGCAGTGGTCTTAGCTGTACTCAAAGGCCTAAGGGCAAAGAAACTTTTTATATTCAGACTTCCACACAAGCTTGAAAGATTTTCTACATATGCTTGATAATCAAACAGACAGAAGATGTTTAAAAGGCTGAGAATGATATAAAGCACACTTACATTTTAAAGCAGGGATCTCCAGACAGAAGAGTCATGCCAATAGTAACCTAGGAAAAAAACATCGATATTGTTCTGATAATAAGTCTTCATATGGGAAACTAACATGAATCAACATGATTCAAAATAACCAAAATAACTCAGATGAATCATTAAGGGTTCTTTGTTTTATTTAAAAAAATTCCAAGAGACAGTGAGTCAGTCTGTCACACTGGCATTCATGAGCTGGTTTGGCTATTCACATATCACCCACACAGTGTGTTTACTCAAAATAACTGTGTGGCAAGGACAGCATCTCTGTATGCATTCTATAAACACACATTTACTTCTGCTGTCCAGTCCAACCAAAAATTTTAGTTCTGTCACTATTTACTCACCGTCAAGTTTTTTAGTTATAAGAATGCTTACAACTTAACAGTTCTTCGCCAAACCATAGTAGAATAAATTATTTATAAATATATTTGTTCTGTCGAACACAAAAGATGTAGGAAAGCAAACGGTTCTGGGTCACTTTTGACTACCATTGTCATTTTTCCTTCTATGGTAATCATTGGTGGCCAAGAACTATTTGTTTACATGCATTCTTCCAAATATCTTTCTCTGTGTTCATCAGAACAAGAAATGTATACAGATGTGGAACAACTCGATGGTGAGTAAATTAAGACCATTTTTATTTTTGAGTGAGCTTTCCTTTTAATACATGTTAGGATTAATGGAAATGTTAAAATAATAATTAAGTGTCTAGCGGCCCTTTAAAATGACTGAATCAATGTATCGTTCAAAAGAGATGTTGGTCATATTCACAGACCTTGAGTATGGAGTTGTCTTGCCGAGTGTTCTTGGTGTCGTAACCTTCCAGTATACAGCATCGAACAGTGGAGCCTGAACCAGCAAACTCCGCCAAGTTGAGGTCTGCAAAGCCCAGCTGGAGGTAAAAAAAAGATTTTATTATCATTTTAGACATACAAAAATAGAAGGGAAGTATTTATGCTCCCAAGTCAGTGTTTGACTGAGCTCTTACATTTTTTTTTACAACTGTACCATTACTATAGCTTCACAAGTAGAATGTAACACTAAGAATTAGTCAAAATAAATCTGATGGGATTTGTTTAGTGTGAACTGTAAAAAGAACATTTGCATAACTAGGTCTGTAACTTTGTTTTCATCCCAATAATTTCTGTTGTTTTAGTTTTCAACGTCATAAAACAAGTGCAATGAATTTATTGTAGGTTGTAACGTCAAGTTGATTCTATAGCAATACGGTTTAAATTGTCTGTTTTGGTGAATTAAAACTGTTTATGTTATATTGAACATATTAATAAAACATATGATTTTTGCTGATGTCTATCGAAAGTTAAGCACATAACATTTGTTTATCTTTTTCCCACTGAAATGGTCCATGTATAACTACAGGCATGTGAAACAGGCAGATTTTAAACACGAAATCATTCCCCTCTCTTTCTCCTCTTTCACTTAATAAAGGATTGCCGAACATTCTTCTTCTGTTTCAACATTTTTCTAAAATGGTGTGTTTCGCAACTGGTTCTTGCCTGTTCTTGCTTGAGAAATTCCATTAATTTTGATTAGTGACACAACAGTGATAGATATCTTCGATATTTTCTTTAACAGATGTACAGTCAGCACTGATGCACTTGACCAGATGTCCTTTAAAATTCACTGATGTGTGATACTAAAGCAGGTTCAGAGGATGAAGAAAGTCCCAACACACACAAACTGACGTTTTTATCATAGAATGTGCAACAATTAAATGTTAAAAGGGCAGAAACAGGCTTAGAGCTTTACTTTGGGGTTTTAAAGCTGTAAACGGCACATCTGTTTTTGAACGGTTTGTGTGTGAATTGCTAAAAAGCTTTACGGTAGAAAGCAGCTTTAAGAGCACAGGACAAACTCAGGCGGTCAGGATTTTTTCCCATATATTTCCCATCTCTTCATGGATCTGTGTATGCGTGTCTCGTGTGTGCTGACTAGCAGATATCTTCCTTATCTATATTTACTTTTCCATTGCTGCCTTTAGCCCTTTCTGTTCCCTCTTGGAATGACAGACTGCTTTCTAGAAATTACCAACCAGTTATTTTATGAGCTATGAAGTTAAAATCCAGATTACACCATTACACTGTTAAATTAATAGCCGAACACCTTTCATTTTCAGTAACTGTTATACATAAAATATTAAAACTTCATACATTTATACACCAAATTGATTTGCATTCAAAGCTCCAGTGTAAGAAATTTAGCGGCATTGCGTATTGCAACCAATGGCTCACTCCACTCCACCCCTCCCTTTCAAACCACTACGGTGGCCGATACAGAACTAAGATGTTGTCATGTTTTCGCTTCTTTGCAGAAGGAGATAATGTATCTATGAAAGTTGCTCTGTAGAGCAGTTTGTCGTTTCAGGCATCTATAGTAACAATATGGCCAATTCCATGTAACCTCTGCATTTAACCCATCCAGAGAGTAGTGAAAACATGCACAGCAAGTCGTGATCACACGTACACTACGAGCAGTTGGCAGCTATTACTGCAGCCCCTAGGGAGCAAGTGGGGGTAAGGTGCCTTGCTCAAGGGCACTTGAGTTGTAACCTTCTGGTCACGAGTCCGACTCTCTAACCATTAGGCCACGACTGCCCCATCACCTTATACAACTCTGAGGACATAGTAATGTATATTATATTGCATTTCTGTCAATTAATTAATTAAATTAATCAGTTTATAATTTAGTAAAAAGATTTGGTCAAAGAACTTACAGCTCAAGACTTAAGCTCTAAAAATCCTTTGAGCTATTCAATAATGAAGAAATAAATGAAAAAGATAATTGTCACAAAACAGCTGTTTATACTTTCAAAACTGGATATATTTGAATGACACGTGTTGTATTATGAAAGTAACAATTAAATGGCTGCCATGGCAACGGTTCCCTTTATCTCCCACCTAAGGTCATATCCACCCCCTTCTTCCTGTGTTTCTATTTCCTTCCCGGTTACAGTTCATATATTTGACTTCCCTCATTCCCTGTGTCAGCAGAGTGTGTTGACACGCTGCTCCTGTTCAGGACGTATGGGATGGGTTAATAAAGAGAAAAATGACACCAATGCAACCTCCCAAAGAAAACAAGCTCCTCATTACGCACACAAACGTAAAAACACGCCTCGTGCTGCAGTAATTAAACCATAAGGACTATAAGAATCAACATCAATTATACACGTCATTAACTCGATAAGGATACAGTATACTGCCGACCAAAAGCAAAGAGGAGTAACTACACATTTGGTCAAAATTTTGTTAAGGTCTACAAGCTTTGTGACATTTGCTCTGTCTTGTGACAAAGTCTCCTGGTTCAATTTATCTCGTTTCTGAGAAACGAGAGAGTTAAAATTGCAGTAACTATAAAATCCAAGATAATATGAAGGCAAACTAAGTGAAGTTACTGCGTTCTGGTTTTGTTTTCCCGGCTATTGAAACCGCAGATACTGCTATTGGCCTTGGTAGCCGTAATACTCACACAGAACTAACAAGCCAACCAGCTAGCCTACCATGGCACAATCCCGCAGTCAAATGTTAGTTAAACTCACGTAAAAACACAAACATCCAAAGACGTGTAAGGAAGTTCGCAAAATATTAACTCCTAGCCAGGCAAATGACAGCTATACAAAAAATTAACATTAACTAGCCAGCCGCTAGTAAATTAAACAGACATTAGCCT
Organism: Triplophysa dalaica; assembly: GCF_015846415.1. Lineage (NCBI taxonomy): Eukaryota > Metazoa > Chordata > Actinopteri > Cypriniformes > Nemacheilidae > Triplophysa > Triplophysa dalaica. The sequence goes on from NC_079545.1 coordinate 20,058,062, forward strand.
ACCTTCTCCATTGAAGGCAATATACACTCTGACAGTCGTGACAATAATCTGATTTATAGTTGTGTTTATGTTCGTCGATTCGGACATTATTCAGGCAGATAATCCAATTGTAGTGACAAGGGTTACTCCCTCAAAAATTAGCTGGCTCTGGTTAAGTTATTGTAATGCGAAATTAGCTAAAAATAGCTGCGCATCTTCGCAAAATTGTCAATACCTCCTCAGGAGCATTATCGCCACCAGCTCCAGGCTACTGGATGTCAAATTAAATTAAAACAGACGATGAGTCTGAATTTTGAAACCAATCTGCCTGTGTTTGCGATCCACAATTTGCAAACCACATTAGATCACATGATTGAGACATGATTGTAAGTAAGCCTTAATTGCCGACTCAATAAAACGATTGATGCAACAGCTTTTATGATTATAGATTTTATTTCATAATCAGTAAATATAACAAAAATTTTTAGTTTAATTAGTGTCCTATCATACTTGTTCAATAATAATAATCTGCTTTTCAACTGTCAGAGTACATCTTGCCAATCAGTTTTTTGGATATCACAGATAGCTATGAATCAGAATGAGAAAAACGACTCTTCTTGAAGCTTATTTTTGAGCAATTTTAACATTCCCAAGGAGCAAACATCAATAAAATGATTAAAGTTATTTAAAAAAATTAACACAAAGAAGAAAGCTGGAGGAACACATTTTATTTGTAGATACTGCACTTTGCTTTTCCAATAGTGTTTAAGTTGTGTAGGGTCATCCAAAAGCAAAGTGCAGTATCTGCATTTTGGTGGTCAAAGGTCACATCACTGCTCATGGTTTTTATCTAGAATAAAATTCTTCCTAATAACGCATTAGATAAATGCAATGCCACTAATTTACCCACAACACGTTTGACTGGCTGGTGTCAAAAGTTTAAAGCCATCTCACTTTGCCTTTGTGGGGCAGTATACATTGTGACATATTTTACTGTCACTAAGGAAATGTTCGTTATTTATACATTTATACATTACAAGGTGGTGCTTTCTGAGAGGATTTGCTTAAGTATTTTAATTGTCTTTAAATCGAGGTATAAGATGTAATATGACAAGTGACTGTATGGTGCTCAATAAAATGTTGCCTTTTAAATTTGTGATTCATAGATATTGTTTCTCACTCATTGCATTACTTCCTTTTGAATATGCTGAAGCAGTATTTTCTGTATACACAATGCCCTGTGTATGACATTGAGAATGCATACTTGAAACTCAAATTAACTTTCTGTTTATAAACACAATAAAAACAGACCTCTCTTAAGACAGAGCGTGAGAGACTATTTCCCTGATCCTTTAGTGATTATACAAGTCAAACTGAAAGAAAAAGGGGACAAAATAGATTGGATATCAATAATCCTACCTTTGAAAAAGCTTTTCCACCTTTAAGCTCCTGCAAGGACGAGAGAGAGAGAGAGAGAGAGAGAGAGAGAGAGAGAGAGAGAGAGAGAGAGAGAGGAAGGGATAGAGATTTGTTATGCAATTTGTTTGCCATCACTATACTGTGGCAAAGGGTAATGGGAGCATAGGAACCCATGAGACAGCAGATATACTGTACAAAGTTAATCAAACAGCATAACTCACTGAATACCTCCACAACCTGTGTATTAATCAGTGTTAATACCTCAATGGCTTTTAACATTTAATATCACTTTGTATTCAAATGAGATTACATTCCTTTGCGTTGCCTTTTCAAACAATCAAACCATTTACACAAGCAATATAATGCAGAGATGTGTGTGTTTTTTTCAAAACAGTGCAGGTGGGTGGGTATTTGTGAGACCGACCTTGCGAACAGACACACGGCAAATGCAGGGGTCCAAAACCCCCGTTGTAGAACTTGCACTCATCTTGCACACAAATGAGAACTTCTTTCGCCAGCGAACGCAGTTCTCCTGTACCTCTTGTCTGTGGAAAAAGAAAAAAGAACGAGTGAGTGAGAGAGAGAGAGAGAGAGAGAGAGAGAGAGAGAGATTATCATAAGCAATTATATATAGTCATTATACATTTGATTTAGTAAAAATCATTAGCTACTTCATCTCAATAAATATGATGCTAATAAACCTGTAAACATCCTAACATCTTAAAAGATGTTTTTATTGATTATAAGCATACAGTGTGTTTGCACAAACAATGACAAATACTGTTTGGATAATATAACACCGCACCAGTACAGGTATTGTCTGGTTAAACTGGATTTTCAGTTACTGGTTACCAGAGAACAGTGACAATGTATTCAGTGAAATATAATTAAGAACACTCCTCCAAACAAATAACACAATGAATCTACAGATCAAATTAAGGCATGAACAAGAATAGTTCATCTGGTCCCACATTGTGAAAGTCCGGCCAGACCAACTTTGTGCAATCTACAGAACACAGAGACTAATCACCTTTCAAAACAGGCCAGTGTTGCAAAGCAACAGGACTTTCAGCAGAGTGTTTAAGCCTACAGATCAAAATACAGACGTTGGTGTGCTTTAAGTCACAGACTGTGATCTGTGTCTCCTATTACTTTCTTTTTAACTTTCTATTCCTTCTTTCATACACATTCTTAAGCATCTCACATTTAAAAAAAATATTCACAGTCTTTACTAGACCTACACCAGTAACATTTTGCATCCAGAGTCTTATACCAAACAGTGTTATGTCTGCCTTACGAGATATAAGCACTTTAAGGTTCATCGCCTCTTTCCACATCCTTCATGTCGTATATTGTCCGAAGGCAGATTTGATGGCCTCCTCCTGTCCTTTATTTACCCTGGGCTTGTTGCCAAGGCATCTGTCCCTGATATCCGCCAGCGTGCCAGGGAAATGAGTACGGATAATGGCACATCCATTACCAGAGCGTGACCCTGTTGCGTGAGCACCACACACACACCAACTGCCCAAGAACCCATACTAGACACAACTAGATATATTACGATAATAAAGACAGTTTTCAACACTTGCGTCCAACTGTTAATGGTACAAGTTTTATCTAAACTTAAGTATACAAGGCATGTTGCATTTTCAACCCAGACTTCGCCAAATTCACAGCACATAATAAATAGATCCATGTCGGAATCTATGGCCCTGGCTTGAAGTTCTAACAGAGCCTAATAAACAACCCATTTCTTTGTTCAACAGACAAAAAGTGATTCCTTCCTGTTCTCCTAGCAACACCACAACTTCAACACCGAAGTTCTTCTGCAGCACCTGTCAGCTCACAGCTGGAGGATGAAGCATAAAGATCCAGCCTATACTGGTGGTCTAAAGATCACAGGACATATTCATAAGTGTTTGAAACATGGCCTGATAGAAACTGAATGAAAAGCCTCGAAAAGCATCAAATTTGATCTATGTACTCTGTTATACAGCACGATGAATCATAAACACTTTACTAGCTAAATTAATGTTTTTAAGTCTTCATGATTGTAAAATATCCTGTTTCTCAAAGTTCTGTGCGTTGCCACAACAATTGCCACTTGCAGGCTACAAAACCGCAATGATAAAGCACGAATGGAAAAACAACCCAGTTAAACCCGAGGCAGTATAATCCAGTTTCCGTGTAACCCTCGTAGGTATTTCTGTAGTTCAATTGATAGAGCGTTGGGCTAAGCAAAGCAAAGGTTGTGGGTTAGATTCCCAGGGAACACACATACTGTTAATAAAAAGGATACTTTGAATGGACTTTGGATGAAAGCCTCCCCCAACGTAATAGTAAAAATCCAAGTCCAAGAAATGGTTGCATGAAGAATGGCCAACAAAAAAGGAATGGATAATGATAAACTGACATATTCTCTTACAACTATCTACACCGGACGCGACCGGTGAGACACCACAAAAGACATGGTTATAGTGTCTTTTATATGCTTAATTTTTTTTTAAGAAATATTGATGGCTCAGTGTGCTTGTGTAAGAGGTCATGGGGTAGATAAGGTACAATATATTACAGTCAAATGAGTAAATGAAGACAGAACAAACAGACCCACACAGACACCAAGATATGCACTGTCTAAATGATGTTCTTAATACTTTCCAAAACACTGATAATCGATTTATTAAAGTGATTGTTCACCCAAAAATGAAAATTCTGTTATATTTGACTCACCCTCTTGTCATTTCAAACCTTTATGACTTTCTTTCTTCTGCAAAACACCAAAGAATATATTTTGAAGAAAGTTGGTAACCGAACAGTACTGGTACCCATTCATATCTATTTTATGGATACAGAACCAATGCAAGTGAATGTGGCAAGTTAACATTCTTCAAAATATCTTATTTTGTTTTCTGTGAAAGAAAGAAAGTCATACAGGTTTGAAATGACAAGAGGGCGGTCTGATTCCTAGTTTTATCAAAAATCATAAACTACGTATTTGTTGCAAAAATTACAACTGTATAGTGAGTCAACTTAATTGGAACCAACTTTCTGCTGTATTGAAACTATATGAGATGTTGTAACAAAGATCTGGTCTAGTAGCTTTGAGTCCCACAAGAGATGATCCCTGAGCTATTACCACTGCTACTGCCTCCGAGCAAAACACTCAACCCTGTGTTAACCCAGCAGCACAGTCCATGTCATGTCGATACTCAGCTACTTTCATCATCTGTTCTTTTATAAATGGGACATTACACTATGATTCGTTATTGATCTTATACAGTATTATCATATTTGATAACCAACAGAATGTCATCATGAGACCTCATTTCACACCATACCAAACCATAACTGTATGTAAACGATAAGTTCATTTCAGAGAAAATCCTCACAGACCTCATTACAGTGCAATACATAAAAGATCAGTCCTCTCTGGACTCACAGCTCAGTACCAAAACAATAATTACATCATCAGCTTGTGTTGTTAAGGTGTGTTTGAAATCCCTGTTGTGACCATCAATGGTGTGTAGATGGTGGTCTGGTGTCATGTCTTTTGTTCGCCTTCCTCTACAGACGTCGCTCTTTTAATCCAACGCTTGTAGTTCCTCTTTATTGTCTTCCTCTTTCTATAGGCTTACTAAAAGCTGATGAGGATCTTATGCTACCTTAAATATGAAATTACATTCAGAACGTCTGGATTGTGATCAATGGAATTAATACGATATGAAATACACAGAATGCAGAGAAAGATATTTGAAAGAATGATTGTAACCAAACAGTTTTTGGCCACCATTGACTACCATAGTTGGAAAAATTGAGTTAAAAACATTCTTCGTTCTGTTGAACACAAAAGAAGATATTTTGAAGAATGTTGGAAAGAAAACAGTTCTGGGGCACTTTTGACTACCATTGTCATTTTTCCTAACATTGTAGTCAATAGTGTCAAAGAACTGTAAGGTAACAAGCATTCGTACAAAAACTTTCTCTGAGTTTTGGCCGAAAAAATACATTTATAAAGATTTGGAAGAATTTGAAAAACAGTAAATCATGACAGAAATTTCATCTTTGGGTGAAATGTCCCATTAAGGCACATGTGATTTGTACTAAGTGCAGTAAGAGCAAATGTGCATTATGTGATTGGAAAATATGTAAGCTGCAAAAGCAATGAAACCGTAAACTAATCTTTCAAATAAAAGTAATTTCAAGATCCTGTTTCTCTTTTTCTTTTCATCTTTTTTCTGTCTCTATTCCCTTTATGGATCACATATCTCTTTTTTACAGGTAGTGTTTTCACTGTTATGTAAGGCCCATCCCGCAGGTGTAACTGTGAACAGAGGTTTGTCGTGCCACTGCAGAGCCATTACACTAATAATGACCTCTGTTTCCTCTACATCACATCTACCCATAAAGGAAACATGATTATACTAATACTCAATGACGTGGCCACCATTCAATGCAAAGCCAACAATACACAAGAGTAAACACACCCTCTCTCCCCTTTTTCGTATATCAAAGTCAAACTTGTAAAAACTTCAAAGCATGCAAACAGGTGCAGACAGGCTCGAAGTGAACTCTGGCTCACGACAAGACAAGACTGAGGAAGTCTAAGACACCTGCATGTCAAGAGCATGTGTTAATCCAACACATTGTAAACAATAGCTCACAGTTTCTGTAGATACAGAGTTTATGCTGTTCATAGGGTTTTTCCCATAGTCCAGTTTTTCCATATGTCCCATCACACTTTCTCATCACAGACATCTGTGTAAAATCTGTAGTGAGTGAGTAGTCATGCAGCGGATGCATTCTTCATCTGGTTTAAGAAGAACAGGAATGATGGAGGAGGGAATCAAGCTGAAAATATGAGTAATGTACAAGGGTGCATGCACTCATAAAAACAAACACACGCGCCTTCAGCGGGAAAGAAAAAACAGACCACGTCACTGAAGGATGAAAACAATGTAACATGAACTGAAGGAAGACACTGGATGAAAACAACATGACCTACTTTAAGGAGATATAAATGTCAGGTGCGCTGAGGTAATGGAGTGGAGTCAGATTCCTTTGGTTTTCTTAGGGTGGAACATGGCAAGGGAACAATGGATTTGTGTTGATCACATGCAAGGTGTTTTTGAAGTGTAATGAAGCAACATTTGAAATTATTTCCGCTACATATTACATAAACTAGTATATACTATTTAAATCATATTATTGAAACTAAATCTCAACAAATGGTTTTGCCCAGTTACATCATAAGACAAGTCATTACAGTACCTTGATGGAATCCAAGTGACTGGTTAATGAGATTGAGATGCAATGAGCTAAAAAACATGTTACAATCCCATGCTCAGTCTCTTTGTGTGCATGCAGGTCGATAAGACCTCATCTTCATAAGGAGCACCACCACAACATTACCGTAAACGTTCAAATAATCATCTGTTTTATTCTATGTGTCAGCATGCGGAACACAAACAAGTGCCAAGTTGAAACGTGACCCTCTCAAGATCATCAACTCTTCTCTTTAACGTGTAGAAAAACTGAGAGAAATACACATGGAAGAAGGAGCTGGAGATCTATATTTCATCACTCTACAGAGTTAATTAACTCAGTGGAACATCTAGAGAAAACTGATCTGCGAGTGTGAGGACAGTTATTGACACACTAATGTATCTAATTCATCAGGGTTCATTGTTTGAAATGAATAAATAGAGATCTTATCAAAATATAGTGTTTTGCATTAACTCTCAGGCTTAACACAAAGTAAACTGTATCAAACGGTTCGTGAAAGAATGTTGATCACTACAGAAATGAGTTTACTGTTAGATGGAAGTCTGTGGGGCAAGGCATTTTTGAGGGTTTATAAAGAGAAATGTGAAACTTACATGTTACTGAATTTATTCAATTGCTATTTGAGCTGAAAATTCTTCCTCGTAACTGGACTACTGTTCTAGGTGGATGAACTTCTAGTTAGGCATTACCTATGTAATTCCTTTGGGAGGGGTTTCAATAAAATTGCTTCATAGTTATGTTTTTATTACCTTCGAATGATCTATTTCTGTCTACATACACCGTGGGTCCCCTTACATGGAATTTGGCATGTCATTTCTACAGTTGCCCTAAACTGACCAACTGCTCTACAGAAAACATTTCGTAAATACGTTATCTCCTCCAGCAAAGAAGTGAAAACGTGATGACATCTTTGTCCTGTGATAGCCGCCGTAGGGCTTTGATGGGGAGAGGGGTTGCAATTCGCAAACAGCTCTAGATGCCGCGAAAATCTCTCTTGTGGCAAAACAGTGTATTTTAATATATTCCAGTACAATGTGGGGCTCATGTCAGTTGCTTCTTCAAAGGCAGTATCTGTAAACATTGTTTCACTGCGAGAGATGATCCAAAAGAATTTTCTGTGGGAACTGGCAGCATGTTTTGCCGATGCATTCGATGAAAAGTTTTAATAAACCATTTTTTAAAGCTGCAATACATAACTTTTGCTTCTAAATCCATCGGAAAGGTTACAGGTTACATTTACATGCGTAGGTTGACATCAGATGAGATTGAACTGACATCTCATACAAAACTGTTGCAAACCAACTTTTGAATCATTATTATAAACTTACCATTGCATTTTTAATGCCCTTGCTAAATAGCCGATTTCTGTTTTCAAAAAAAAGTCACAGGTTGCAGCTTTAAGAAAAGTTTTTTTTGTGGTTGAAAAAGGTTTATTATGCTATCAGCAGACACTCATTTTATCATTGTGTGTTTGACCTTTGTGCTGCTAACGCAATTCTCTATCAAATGGGACAAACCCAAACTTTTAAACTTTCAAAGCATGTAGCAACATGTAAAATGTTAATTCCTTGGGGCCTTTTTAAGGGCTTTTTTGGGCTGAATCCATCAATGCTTCGACATACGGAGTATCTCTGCTCGTTTATAAGGGTGAGAGATGACAACCTCTTGGCGTGAATGCAGTACAAGCATTCCTGACGTTCCAACAAGGGCATTAATCTTCTCCTACAGCAAATACTGCAATGCTAAGCCCATTCCTCACAAACACCGCTTGAGTGTTAGAACATACAGATGAAATGTTAAGAATGTGCTGCAATGATGAATTATATGAATTATAATCACAAAGAGACTAACAGAGTTTAGGGATTAACAGAGCAACATACAGTGAGAAATAGTACCAGTTTGTTTAGGAATCTGCTGGATGCTTCAGCCTTTCAAACAAACAGAGGTACTAATGATTTTTCAAAGCATCTGATAAAAGTTCATTATTAATTCTGCCCCTTCTGCAGATTTGACTGTAGTCTAAATTCCAATAATCACTCTCAGACCCTCTGTTTACACAGACAGGTAATCCAGGACTTTTATTAAAGTCATCCAGCAGTTCCAACCAAACATCTGGATCTAAAACAGGGTCCCTATGTAGGATGCAGTGTATGAGCGCACACCCACACACTCACACTATAACCCAAGATAATAATTAATTCATAAAATGGTTTTCATATCATTATTTAACAGTAAGAACGGATTAATTTGTCTAAATCTGTCAACAAATGAACGTTGTGATTAGGTTTTATCTATAGTAAGGAAAAGGGGCCTTTATGAAGTTGTTTCATGCAATCCATCCCTCAGAGACAGAACATCGTAATGACATCTTAGACCTCCTCCAGGTCCAGGCAGTGGCACACAACTACCAGAAACTCTACTGTGAATGCTGTTGATATGCAATACAGTTTAAAATGACGACCATAAATATCTCTACCTCTTTCTCCAGTTGCATTGATGTTAAACAAGTTCTAACTTCACATATAAACCCTTAACCATCCGAAAGTTAGTGTTAAAGGGATACTTCACCCATGAATGAAAATGAGGTCATCATTTAGTCTCCTTTGATTTTTCAAAATCTGTATGAATGTATTTCTTATGATGAACACATTGAAAGATATTTGGAAGAATGCTCATAACCAGACATATTTTTCCCCTCATTGACTACCAAAATACAATGGTATACAAAAGTGCCCCAGAACTTTTTGATGTCCTAGATTCTTCAAAATTATAAAGTAATACTTCTTAAGAAAAATGACTTTATATGGGAGTCAATGGGGTCCAATATCTGTTTGGTTATAAGCATTCTTCCAAATGTCTTTCTTTGTGATCATCAGAACAAAGACATTTATACAGATTTGGAAAAAAACTTGAAGGTGAGTGAATAATGACAGTATTTTCATTTTTTTGAGTGATGTATCCCTTTAATCGACTTGCCTGAGGATGCAAAGATTGAAAAACACTTAAACTGACTGATGTGTCCTGAAAGCAAGGTGTAGGTGGAACAGAAATCCATCTCAAATTTGATAATCCACATTCATCCATTCAAAGTGAAATCATTGCATGAATATTTGATATTTAAGGGATTAATTATCCAAAAAATAAACGTTTTATTTATTGACTGTATATTCCATTTATACTTATTATATATATGTGACTTTTTTTCTGCGGAACACAAAAGAAGATATTTTGAAGAACGGTGGTAACCAAACAACATTTGACCCCATTAACTTCGACTGTACGTTACAAAAAAAAGAAAACTTTTCTCAAAATATCTTCTTTGAAGTTCCACAGATAAAATGGTCACATACAGGTTTTGAATGAAGAAATCATATTTTTATTTACTTTTAGAGGATAACACTAATTTGACTCACAACCATTAAACAAGATGTTAGGTCAATTGTTTGTTGCGACCATTTACTTTCACTTCATGAAAAACAGCAGCTTAGAAAAAGTCACAGAAGATTTAAAAGACATGCTGGTAGTCAGAGCTCGCTCATCCCTATTCTCCTGTCTGCTCTCCAGTGTCCTGTGTTCAAAAATGATTTTTTTATTAACACCAAAACCTAAAAACTTAAAGGCAGTTGACAGCTCTCATTAAAATCAGCCTTAGAGAAGATGATCGAGACAAGCACTCGCATGCTTCTCGCTTTCATCTTCTACATCTCTTTCAGAAGAATGACAGTCTTCTCTAAACAAGTTGAATATTTGATGCAGTGCAGCCCGCGGCATTGTGATGGTCCATTTTTGGTGTTACAAGAGCTGAATTTTGTCTGCCCACCCACTCTACACAAAGACCAGACACACAGAACAATCGGAGTAGATCTTCTGTACGTTTTCTAAAACTGACTGACCTTTAATATGAATATGCTCATATATAATGAACATTGAAACATAACCTGGTTCTTTTCCTCTCAGAGAAGGTAGGCAAACAGCAATCTAAGGCCACCTGACATCAGTGTTTGATTATACGCTAGACTCCAGCCGTACATGCATTTAACACATGTTAAATGACAAAATCACTGACTGCTTTTACTGCGAGTGCGTTTTCTGCTCAACTTTTCGTGTAGAGAAGAAAGATAACAAAAGATTGAAGATAACAAATACAAAACACAAGACAATATTAACAGACACAAAGGGAGGACAACACTGCGTGTACCAGTTGGCTTTGAAAAGCTTGACTAAAGAGTTCATCACAGTTATCAATAGCCAAAACAATCTTAGTTTGAACAGAGTTGAAGTCCAAGATGGAAAGTCCTGGCCATTTTATATTAATGTCAATAGCATTGCTCACTTCACTGGAATGGATAAGATCCTCAGAGCAGAGCCAGAAACACACAGAACAATTCTGATGAGAAAGCCAAATCACTCTTTATGAGCTTGACATATTTACAGAAACTGTTGCAAAAAACATGTGAACCACCAGACATTAAAAACTACAGCTTCACAAATATAAGACCAACTAAGGACTTATTTTCAAAGACCAAGAGCTTAATACAAATAGCATCAATACATTGTTTACCAAAAGTTAACTGGTCAATCACAGCATACCTCGCTTTTCATAGCGATGGGCTTCCAAGAGAAGTGGGGCATGGAGGAGATACAAACATGAACGGTATGTGGAAAATACATTGTTTTTGAACCTTAAATCGTGTAATCAAATTGCATTACATCTAAAACAAATGATAATATTCGAGAGGCGGACCACCAGAGAGGAGAACATATTCAGGGTCTCCTGATGTCTTTATCATCTTGTACAGGACAGTTTTCCCTTCTCATTCCCTCACGTGTCTGTTACTGGAGCTGTAAAGTGGATGTTCTGACTCAGACTCTCTCGGCCGACTGAACCAGGGAGAACTCAAAAAGAAAACAACCGGGAAAATTAAGGGTAGAAGAAGCCAAGATTTCATCTTTCCCCTGTCAATTTCAGTAGTTCAAATCAAAAAAAGGTTTACAGTGATGTAACCAAAGGCTTGATCGATTTGCACATACACTTCTATTTTAGACAAATTTCATCTAATACGGCAGTCTTATAGGGCCAGATATACTAATCGGAGAACATGATGCTTTTTGGGTGTATATAATCGAACAAATACCAGTAAATTGATGAACGCAAATGTTAGTATTTCACATTGCGTGATTTATTAAAATCCTACAATTGATTTTGCATCAAAGGGAAAACCCACGTCTTTTCATTGCTCATTTTTCACTGCGTGTCTTTAGTAAATCCTGACAGTAATGCCAGAGGCGTTTGGAAATCTGCCCAATAATGTCTAGAAAAGAACTAAATGTAAACCCAAGCAGTGTTAATCCCATAATATAGAAGCGACAGTTGGGAGTTTACTTCATTCAGCTGCTCCACCTTTGAATGTTAAGCATTCCACAAAGACGGGCATGACCGGACTCTCCAATAATCTAAAAATAATATTTGTTATGTAGCCAGTGTAAAGTCTAATTACAGTAATCTCAAATCTGTGTACAAGAGTGCTAGATATTCGAAAAGTAACTTTATCCGAACCTGTTATCTACATACATAAATAAAAGTACATAATACCACATGTCTTTGCAGACAAAAGTCTAACGCAGGACTTTTGGTGGGGGTTTGGAATAATGACTCCACGGTAAGGAGGATCTGAGCAGACCAACCCGCAACCAGCAGCCAATTTTATGCCTTAAAAAGAATTTGACCTTTGATCTCGAAAGCTTTCCAAGCCCGTTCCCGTGAATGTTCCTGATGCAAAGACGAAAATTCCGAGAGGTGCAGCAGATTTACCTCTCCCAGATCACAATCGAAGGGTTGGATGTTGAATGTACCATGAAATGCATCTGACATGGACAGCGATGGAACAAACACGAGATAGCAAAATGATCTTAACGTGCAAAGGCAAAGACGCATCCATCTGTCGGGAAGAAATAAGGCAAGTCTAAACAGATGTAACAGAAACAGGGGGATTGCTTTGAAGAGAAGGATTTACAAGAGTGACTTTCCACCCTACTTTGCAATCAGAAAGCAGGATTTTCTTTCTTTTTCAATGTTTAAAAGAGCACTGAAAGCCAACCGAAACAGCAGAAATATAGCACCGGTAGAACATTATAACCAGATTAATGTCAGTCATTATTCACCCTTGGTGGTTTCTCCTTTCTGTGGTAGGTAATCCACCGTACAAATGCTTTGATTTGGGCTCAGTGCGAGTGATTTAGTATCCAGACATGAACGCTGTTTTGACGGCGCAAGCATTCCAAAGTGTTTGTTCATTTAAAATAACCCTGAACAATCATAAGACACATGCACCAACATTCCTCCCTTACTTCAAAAGCTATGTTGTGATCAAAAATTGGCTAAGCAGATTGATATAAAGGCACAAAACCAGTGAGGAATGCACAATAAAAAAAATATATATAGCATCATTATCATGTATCATCCTGTTCTCGACTGTGCATATTGTACAAGCTTTCCCTTAGGCTCACAAAATCACCAAGCAGCTAGTTTGATGTGGCTATATTTACATAATAGTAGGTTATACAATATCAAAGCTTGTAATTTAAATAAGCTTACTTTGTAAGAGGGGTGGACATACACCAGAGTTCACTAAGTGTTCACTTGTGCTGATAGTATGGTTTTGTGTACACAGTTTGAGTGTTTTCACAGGGGTTTTAAAAGGAATGAAGATTTAAAAGCTGACGATAAAAAGAACTGGAGGGTCATGAGAGATTGCTTATCAAGCTGTCGTGAAGAATGGACAGTCTTGTGCATTACAGTTAATTCATGTATTATGATAAGAAAATAAGGAAAGGGAATGGAAGCGAGAGAGAGCTGGTACAACACACATTCCCTGTCTATGAAATCCTGAAACACATCCGACAGCTGAACTTTGACCCTCAGGAAACTTGTGTGTGCAAAAGCAATGAACACATGACACAGCTGTGAAAGAACAGAGAACATGTGACCACATACACTCAGGATGATCAGTAAAGATCTGTAATAATACATAATGGGGTCCAAAAGTCTAAAAACAGTGTTATAATCGATATTTTCAGCATAAAATAAAAACATATTTTAAATAAAAAATGACATTTTATTGTTTCTTTGTTATTGTCCCCCTTTCACTTTAGTGCCCATGGTCTTTGCACTAAACTCAATGATTCGTATTATGGTAGCATGCTTTGAGAGCACCTTGTACAGAAAGCAAGGAAATCTGACTCTCCATACTCACTTTATGCACTTCAATTTCATTTTCAAATCCTTCTTTTTTGTTGGCTTTAATTTTAAATTACATTTTAAATCCCAGATTTTTATGTTATCTCAGATATTTACACACCACAATAAAGTAAAGAAAACAAAAAGAAAACAATCTCCTCTGAAAAAAAGCGGCCATGTTTTCTAAAGTAAAGCATAAGATTTCTCTTTTCGTCTCTCCACCCTTCTGTTCCCCCAGGACTTCATTTAACCTACTTCTGTGTGGAGCTCACTTCCAGATGGTGCTCATTTTTAATTTGCCTTCCCCTTTACGTCCCGTTTTTCCAATGATAAATTCATATACTGCATGAGAAAGAGAATGAAAATATGAAAAGAGAAGTTGGGATTTTTTAGACAGAGATTACAAGCAAGGTCCCTGTCCTTGCATTCTGATCGATGTTCTTCAATAGACTTCTCACAGCGACCTTAAAGCAACATGTAAGGTTTATGGGCTTTGCTCAGGGTTATACAAAGATCGTAAACAGCCTATAAGATGTTTTGTTATATAAGCGCGCAACAATTGACAAGCGAAAATCCAATAAGATCTAATTTGCCGGGTTGCGTTAGTCTCAGTTTGGTTGCGTCATCGCCATGTTGAGATTAGAACACGTGCAAGATGAGTGCCGTGCCTGCCGTCAGCAAGGAAATTGTGAACAAAAAGGGAAATGACAGCTCGCCAGTGTGTCAGTTTTTTGGTTTCTTTTCTTCAGACCAACATCAGAAGAACGTAGTGTGTAAGCTATGTAAAAAAAGCGTCCCGCCTAAGCAAGGAAACACAAGCAATTTATTCCACCATCTAAACCGCTCCCACACTTTGGAAAATACATCATGTCGCCCATCTACCTCAAGTCAACAAACAACCCTAAAGCAGTCCAAGATGGAGAGGTACTCGGTAACAAAGCCATATGATAAATGTTCCAAATTGATATAATGACATAACCCATGCAATAGAGTACTTCATTGCACAGGAAATGCTGCCGTTCAGCATGGTGGAGAAGTCAGGCCTTTTTTTTACTTTTATAAAGGTTTGTTGGTATTACATATTACAGATGCTGTTGTTGATCTACCTCAAAGTTTGCCTTGATTGTCCCATGTTTACATTAAATTGAAGTGAACACATTTTGTAACATTTTAAGTTCAAAGTTAAAGTTTATTTAAACTTTTATCTTAATGTAAGTAGAGTAAAACATAAAGAAGATAATTTCTTTAAAAAAAATGTTTAGTTTTTTTATTGCTTAAACTAATTTGATTTGCTGTATGCCTTAATAATGTGGGTCAGTTAAAATACAGTGGTTTAATACAAACTGTTCTACTTGTCATTTTTACTTAAAAAAAGGTCAATAATTATCGATATCGAATGATATGAAGCATCATATCGTTGATATATTTTTTATGGCAATTCCAAACAAATGTCAATATTCAGATGAAAAACATCTAGTTTTCACTTAAGGTTTTTTCGTGTTTTAAAGGGTTTGTAGCATGTTGCTATGTGGTTGGTAGTTGTTAGATGGCTATCTAGGTAGTTATGTGGTTGCTTACAAACGAGCCCACCCCTAGCCTAAGTGCAAGCAAGAGTAAAACAAAATTAAGCATCAGTTTAAGTAATCCCTGTCAAACAGTAGCCGCCATACAAAGCAAGGCAGACAAAGTCCAATTGTGTGCCTCCAAGATGCCCCAATTGTTTACCTAAATCAGTTTTTTTGACCGAAATCTGTTTCATGCAGTGTTCACAGGAGGCTGTTCAGTGTCTCAGTCTGTTCCTGCTGAGAGCAGGTGCACTCAGTCTCAGCTGCTAATCTCATTGAGCAGTTGCAGCCCAATAATAAAGTGACCTGTGGAGGATGAGACCCTGGTCCCACTGTCTGTCAGTCTGTGCTGGGTAAGCAGCAAGGCCACGGGCAGAGGCGCAGCACATGCCAGGAACTCAACTAACAACCTTATGGCAGAAACTCGGTCACTGAACTGCACATGCCCTGTGCAACACCCTTGTGAACCTTTCAATCAATTGATGGCATGACTCAGTGTGTACATCCGAATATGTGTGATTCACCGTTCAAAGTCTATCAACGTGCATATCAACACAATCTGGATTAAAAAAAGGTGTGGAAACCACTCACTAGCCAATTTAAGCTTTTATATTAACTAGTTTACCCATTAACGGTGTGCATGGGCGTAGGAATCTCTGAGGGTGTGTTTGTGTGTGCTGTAAATGTAATGCGCCACACAGGGTCTGTGTAACGCGTATTAGTCGGCAGTTCCTTCAAAGGTTTAGTGTATTACTTAGTTGCTATGAAACTGAACGCAAACATGAATGCACATGCATGGGTTTCAGCCAATGACAAAGAAATCAGCGTATCTCAACCGGGGTGTAACACTTCCAGTGGAATCTCAAGAATGAGGTTCTGCTCGATTTGTCAAAGCCAACATGGTACCAGTAAGAGACAATGAGCGGTGAGAAACTAGATCAACTTTCTTTGTCTCAGGTAATTTAAAAAGGTCTATCAATCACCATCAAGATCAAATACAAAACCAAGGAAAGGAACTTGATAAGGTTGTGCTTCAACAAATTGGCCACTGTCAATAAATATAGAATTATGGATGTATTATGGATGTATAGACGATTTCCAAGTGACAACGTAAACAAACGTTACTGTGCATGCACACTTTTGAAGCCCGAACTTATTTTCCGGTACCCATCTGCAAAAAATATAGTCCCTATAGATTTAGATTATTTCTAATAACAAGCAAGAGAAATAACAAATAAATGACAATAGCTAGCAAGTTAAAAGTACGTCTACCCAGTATTGTTTTGGGTTGGAAGAACCATTACTTAAATGATACAAATAGTTTATTTTATAGAATCATACAATTGAATATTAGGTCACACTTTATTTTAAGGTCCAATTCTCTGTATTAATAAACCATTAACTATGACTTTTGCCTCAGTAAACTACTAATTTGTTGTTTATTAATAGTTAGTAAGGTAGTTGTTAGGTTTAGGGAAGTAGAATATGGTCATGTTGAATATGTGCTTTAAAAGTACTAATAAACAGGCAATATGCTAAAAGTAGGCATCTAATAACCAACTAATTAATGGTGAGAATTGGTCCCTATTGTGTTACCAGATATTAATATAGATGTAAATGAATATTAATATAAATTGATAATTTGCGCCATGTCTGAGACTTTCCTTATGCACGCTTCGGATCTTTCTCACAGCCCGCAAGTTAGTTTTTTTGTGCATCATCTTGCACTTTAAATTGTTTAAATTGGCAAGGCTTGAAAAGTGTAGTTTAAACAGCAACATGTGCCTATGCCTACTTGCAACCCTCATTGGGTCAGGACCCATGAGTTAAAAACCACAGCAACAGACTCACTCTCTAGAAAAGTATTCAGGTGCAGAAATAAACCTGCGTGAGCCAAAGGCATGAGATCACGACACATGGCTGCTTGAGTATTTACTACCTGTCAAAAGCGGAGAGCAGAACAGGAAGGAAGAAATCAAATTAAATCCCTTTAGTTTATCGTCACTCAACCATATACACATGTGCAACAGTAGGTGAACCTGGTGCAGTTTCGACCAACATGGCAGTACGACAGAGAGCAGCATACCTACAAAATTATAATTATGGAATCAATTTTAACACAAACGGACATTAATGACTTAGGGTCACATTTAGGTCTCCTTAGCAACCAGTGCAACTGGTTATATATCAGGATTCAAAAATGACTCCAAAATGAGAATGATTTGTTGCGCAGAAAACTAGAAAATAAGGTTTGGGTACTAGCCGCAAAAACAAGTGCTAAATTTTTTTTATAGCAGCAATAATGGTTTACTGCATATCTTCCTAGGGCAAGAGTTTGATGTATTCCACACATTACGATTGTGAATGTCTAAATGGGATTTATAACTTCATGTGCCCGTCTCATTGCAGGCCAACCATTAAAAAGCAGCCATATCAGCACTCCCCTTTCCCTTCAAGCTCCACTGCCCTCCGTTGTTCTCTCAACCCCATGAAAGCAATGAATTCTGTGTTCGCATCCTCGATCAACTCTGAGGAAGTTTTATCACAGCGCTGGATTGATTTCTTCAGATGCAAATCTGCTCCTTTGCAGAAGAAGCAGCAGAACAAGTCTCGGTTCACCTTAAAGATGGCAAGATGTTTGTGATCTTGATCCTCTGTGATCTTGATGCTCTAGTGATGTTGGTAATACCACGGCTGGTGTTGGTCTATCACCACTCATCTTACTCTTGTCAATCAAGTGCTCCATAAACTCGAGCCGCGCTGATAAAGAGCAGAGGAGAATGGAGAAACGTGAGAAAGAATTAGAGCGGGGAGGAGGGCAGAGGGAAACAGGACCAGGCTTAAGTCAGACAAACAGCTCTCTGTCTGCACTATCACTGAAGCCTCTGTCCTGTTTTTCATTTTCTCCCTCACTTCTTCCATCCATTTGGCATTCCATTGCCAGTTTCTATATCGCTTTATCTTGTTTTCTCATTTTCTCCAATATATACCACTTCCATCCAATCGGATCTCTCTCTCTGTTTTTATCAGTCCATCTGAGGAATAGTGATGTAGGGACATACATGGCATAACCCTGTTCTGCCTCCACACAGTGCATACACAAGGCATTGTGCAGAATGAATGTAGAGGGCATCTCACTGCACCGGAGCGCTGAAACTTGCCGTGCCTGGCACCACCAGAAATTCAAAGGGCCCACACAATATACCCCCACCAGTTATATGACACTAAAAACAACTTTAGAACACAAGAGATCTTCAAATAGACAGACATTTTTGGGCTCTGTGGGAGACATTGTATTGCCTTTTTGTCCATCTACTGAGAGGGTAAAACCTTTCTAGTTTCTTCATTGAACTGAATCTCAAACACTGGGTCGACATGACGATTGATGATTTACTCAGTGTGCTTCTATGCACCGTCACTGTTCTAACTGGGTGTCTGTTGAGACACAGCCCACCTGTCTGTCTATCCTACAAAGGACTAAAGTCTCTCTTTATAAACAGCTTCATGTTCGACATTGTTTATATTAAACCACATACTATGTGCAGACCTGTTTAGCATTCCCCATGAATGAAAGATACTTTTCAATTTCACTCATAAAAGTAAATCATTGTGGGATATAAGTTTTACGTGTGTTCTCATTAAAGGGATACTTCACCCAAAAATTAATATTCTGTCATCATTTACCGTCAGATCTCATGGTTCACTGACTCCCATAATATTTATTTTCCCTACTATGGCAGTAAATGGGGAATGAGAGCTGATATTCTTCCAAATACTTTCCTGTGTGTTCAGCTGAACAAAGAAATGTATTCAGGTTTGGAACAATCTAGTAAATGATGACAGAATTTTCATTTTTTTGGTGAAGTATCCCTTTAAAAGACCCTACGCTTTAACTGGGTAAACAATGTAAGGAATGGCACAATGGTTTGACCCTGACCCTTAATAATTGTCTTTGAGGCGAGATCTGTTTAGGAGACCCCCCACCATGACCTGTGCTGTCTTCTAAGTGCATTTTTATGTACTCAAAATTGTTCAGAGCTGCAGGATGAACGGAGTAAAAAGGTGCTCAAAGTGCTCAAAGTGATCATCCACAAATTAAATTCTATCGAAATTAAATATTTTGAAGAATGTTGGTTACTGAACAGCACTGGCCCTCATTCAGTTCTATTGTAAGGACAAAAAACCAATGCAAGTGAATGGGGGCAAGTTAAAAACATTCTTCAAAATATCATCTTTTTGTGTCCTGCAGAAGATAGAAAATCATACAGGTTTGAATGACAAGAGGGTGATTAAATGATTACAGAATTTAAATGTGTGGGTGAGTGGGGCAAGTCAGTACAGATATGTAACACATTACATCCTTAAATAAGACTGTTACTAGATAACAAGCCGGATAACAAGAGTTTATAGTTCTGCAGAGAATATTTTTGCACTCCCTTGAAAATAACCATGTTAACCACAATTGCCAGCAATATAAAGTGTAAACAAATGATTACAAGTAACCAATTTCGCAGACCACGCCATTTTGCACCATGATATTTTGATCCACTGTAAATTTGATCAGTTACAACAACTACAAGTGAATCTTACCTGGATGAAGAAATGGAAAAGTCTCCACCATCCAATAATCTGATTTTGCAGAAGAGCATCCCGTTGACAAAGGGCACAGCCGTGAGCTCCTCCAGGGTAAAGTGTATCTGAAACTTGAACTTCTTCTTTTTCATTAAAAACGCCATTTTCTTTTAAAACTGGACGTTGGGTGTTTAAAGAAGACAGAGGTAGACAAATACAAGGAGATGGTTTCGTATTGTTTGTTAATCTGGTGCTTGAAAGTCCTCCTCAGTGTTTGTGCTTTGGATCTGCATCTCTGAGAGGGCTGCCCTTGTCCAAAGGAACCTGGCGGTATAAACAGTCACGAAAGATCAGACGTGGGGAGGCAGATCAGACTCATGGCAAAGAAAACTTCAGAAGGTTCTTCATAACTTTACCTTAAAACCAATGTGATGGCTCCCCTACGCAGCTCCGTATGAAAGGTACAGTCTCTTCTGAAAGTAAACAGAGAGTAACGTATTTACCTCGAATACGTTATCCAGGTCCATGCCGCAAGATGATATTTAATATGCTACTATAGAGGTATAAATAATATGTGTAACATAACGACCTTCTCTAAGGGAGCGTCATCTCCGTTGTCAAAACTGAATTCGTTTTGAATAGAGACAGTTGAATAGAGTACTTACGTCGATGAACAGTTTTCATGTGGCAGACAGGACTGAAAATCAGTGAATAAAACGACTCCGACAATAACACACGATACGTAAACTTAACCAGATGTAATAAAAGTTACAAATGGAGTCGGACAAACTGTTTGCCGTTGAGTCCAAAGCTGACTGCAAGTGTCTCCCGTTCCTCAGTGAACTGAACTCCTGTAAGCGCCGCCTCCACGGACGCGTGGATTTCCCTAAATACAGACACCAAACTGCACAGAGCATTTTAACACGTGCCCTCGTCCACAAGAACAAAACAGTAATGTTAAACTTTTATCGGTTTAGACATATTGTTAAGTTTGTCGTGATGCGGGCAAACGTACCGCTTTAAAGCCATTTAAATCAAATTATTAAAACACATTTCCACGGGTGACTTAAAACATGTTTTTTTCCGAGAAAAATCAAACCTGAATTTAGAAGTTAAAAGTTGATATTAAGCAAAGCTTTGGTAAATCAGAGGCTGCTTATTTGTGATCAAGTGATATAGCGCCACCTCGTGGCCATCATGCTACTGGGCATTGTGACGTATGTGGCCAGCCAATCATGAACTCACCCACTAGCTAGACGCTTTAGGACCTGGGATGACTCAACTTTACAGTCTGCAATAAATGAAGTCAGATTTGGGTTTGATACAAAATTCCAGCACTTGTGGCTGGACTGACTATATCGGCTTGGAATACTGTAGAAAACCCCAAAATTAAAAGTAATCTCTTTTTAAAGCAACCATATCACCATTTAGCCAAGACTGTTTGCCCACTGAAGCTATGAAGGTTTGAGTTGGTCTCGCGTTAGGTCTGAAACCTATCGCCGCTTTCTTTGGATAGGCCCTCCCAAGAGGCCATGACCGAATAGGTAAAGCAACCTATAGGTTGCCGCGTCACGTGGAAATGTCCCCGCAAGTAACAGGCCGATGTTGTACATTGACGAACCTGTCAAAAGTTAGCAGAAACAACAGTAATAGTATGTTTATCCCATGAACTTTGCATACTTCTAAGAATTGAGCGATTAGTCAATCGTGCTGAAGTCTAATAGCAACTGTTGTAAACACGACATCTTCTTAGATCAGAAGGGTTTGTTGTTTCCAGGTCGACCGTTAAAGAACGTCACAAGCATACCTCCCTGAAATCCTGCGAAATTTAACAAATCAGATGACGACTTCGAACTACTGTCCTTTGGATAAGACGTGAAACTGATTTCCTGACATATGACATCATTGGCACTTGTTGTAAAGAGTAGGGGTGTAAGTATCCCAGTGACCTGGCCAGATTCCCTCCACTGGCCCTTGTCAATCATGGCCTCCTAATGATCCCCACCCTCTGAATTAGTTTTGGCTAGAAGTGACACAGCTACCTCCAAAGAGAATGCTGACTTCAATTACTCATACTTTTTATCACGCTGACAACAGATAATTACTATTTTTTTGATTGTAAGGTTTTGGGTTGGTGTAGGTGTAGGTGTAGGCGTTAGCTGATGTAATTTATTGTAATTTTATGGCAATATTTTGCATCACTTCCGGCCGTAGTTTTATCCTTTCTAGCCACAACCCTCTGAATTAGTTTTATCTCTCTCTCCTTTCCACCTATAGCTGTTGCATTGTGGCTGCAGAGACTCTCCTCATATCATTGTAAAGCGTTTTGGATGTACAGCAATACACAATAAAGCGCTATATAAATGCTCCGTTCATTTATTCATCCATTTATTCATTCATTCAAGTCTTCATAACGGAAAATAGATTTTGTTATTCTTAGGCTATCATTATTTTTACTTTCCCCACATGTCTGGCACAGTTGTACCAGTTTAAACCCTTATTTTACTTTTTGTAAACTCTGGAAGGACTAGCACAGCGGTGTCTCCAATGTCCGTTCATGTGACAATTGTGCGACATCACAGGGTCAAGCGACAGAAATGCACTGTTGCGATGAAGAAACGTGGGAGAGCAAATTTAGCATCCTAGCATGACAGGAGAAGAATCAACCGATCTACAAGGGTTCCAGGCCCAGAACCGAATGCTGCTTCCCAATTTCAAGAACCCTTTTCATGTCATTGATGGACCAGAGCAGTGTTACAATTTTAATTGACTCAAATGGCAAATTCCCACACCACCAAAGGCTCTTTCCCAAGCATGCCGTTGGGAAATTTTGGTGCCCTTCAACAAACAGTGCACTCCAACTGCTCCACCCATCCAACTTACACAACCCACAGAACGTGGTCATCCACACAGGAACCAACAATCTTTATAACCAGAGAGAAAGAGTGGCAGGGAATTCCCACAGGCCAATATTACCATCTCCACATTGCTGCACAGAAAGGATTACCCCGCTGGCCTGATTAGCAATATTATCCAGAAGATCACTTCTGCATGATCCAGCCTCACAGCAGTCAATGTTGCACATCATCCAAGCCTAACAACAGAAGACTTGTGCATCTAAGCCAAGAGAGTGTAAGAACCTTCGCTAAAAGCTTAAAAGATTCAGTTCTTGGTAGAAACACACCATCATCTCTCCCACAGCACCAGAACATAATACGCAGTAGCCATCGCAATCATACTCTTAGAACTGCAAAAAGTCGTCCAATAACAGAGCAAACAACCACACCACAACAAACTGAAACTCAACCAAGTACCTCGCAGCTCAGAATCAGCCAACCAAACATGGGCTCTTCCACCCAACATCCAAAGGCTCCTGACAGAACATCACAGCCCCTCTCACCATCAGAACAGTCCACCTATGCTGAGATGGTGAAAGGCAAAAAACACACACAATAGGTATTTGTGTGAACAGTTACCTGGGGAAGACTTTCTGTAGTATCCTGAATACTGGAATTCAAGCTTTCCTTACCAAACACAATGTCTTAAGTAAAAGTCGGATCGGATTTTTACCAAACCACCGCAACCACCGACCACATCTACACTACAGATGTTAGTCAATGAGCACATCATAAAAACAACGTAAAAATACATGCAAGTTTTGTTGGTTTAAAAAAACATTTGATTCAATGTGGCATGACAGTCTATATTATAAAATTCTACAATCAGGCATAGGTGGAAGAGATTATGAAATCATTAAATCCATGTACACAGAAAACAAATGCGGAGTTAAAATTTGCCATAAAAGAACAGAATTCTACACTAAGTGGCACGGACTAAGACAGGGATGCAGCTTGAGTCCAACACTGTTTAACTTATACATAAATGAGTTAGCCGTGTTCCTGGGACAATCTGAAACATGTGGTCTCACGTTAAACATGTCCGAGCTGAAATGTCTTCTGTTTGCTGATGATCTGGTGCTTTTGTCAAATACCGCCGAAGGTCTACAGCAACATCTACACGTACTAGAGAAATACTGTCAAAACTGGGCCCTGACAGTAAATCGAATTATAGGATAACAGATACACATTCACTCTGGGAAACACTTCAATATAACACACTTTACACTACGATTATCTCAGCCTAAAAATCATCGCTCAGGAGGTTTTGGTCTGGCAGTGAATGCACTGAAAGAGAAGGCTAGACGAGCCTCCATCAAAGGCAAATTCACCCAAATTCATTCCAGTTCCCGTCTGGTGTAACATCTTTGATAGTGTCATTATGCCTATAGCTCTATGCGGCTGCGAGGTTTGGGGTCCACAGTGTCTGACAGATTACTCCAAATCGGATAAACACCCCATAGAATCCCTGCATGCTGAATTATGTAAAAACATCTCCAGAGTCCAGTGAAAAACACCAAATAATGCATGCAATGCTGAATAAGGCAGATACCTCCTGATAGTACACACCCAAAAAAATCTCTCAAATTCTGGACACACCTTAACTCAAGTTCTCCTAACACAGTTCAATTTAAAGCACTTAAAACCCAAGAGCCGAAACCTAAAGCCAGTCCCCTCTGCCAGCTGGCTCTGAAACTTCGGACCAGCACAACGAAACATAACCACATCACAATAAACTAAATAATCAAAGAAAGTTAAAAGTCATATTTAGATCATTGGGAAAAGGAAGGTCAAAACCAAAGTAATCTAGAATGCTATCGAACCCTAAACAGAAAATGCAATCTGGCAGATTATCTCTAAACTGTTGGAGATGTAAAACAAAGACGGATCCTAACCAAATACAGACTCAGTGATCACAGTCTGGTCACAGAGAAAGGCAGACACAGACAAACATGTCTTCCAAAGGAAGTAAAAATCTTTTATTACATTCTCATATTTATGCCTGAAATCTTCTTTTGATATTTAATTTCCATATTTCATTAGTTTACTTACATATACTTAGTTTTATATATTTCATTATATGTATGCCTTACTCAGCACCTTATTTTAATTTTACTCTAATGTTTGTACTTATTGTATGTCTTTTGTTATACATTAAATGCTTTGGCAATAAAGATAGCTGTGAAAGCTCTATTAAATCTGCACAGTCAAATGTGGAAGGAGGGAGGTTTACCTAAGGATTGGAGAAAAAAATCAATTGTGATTCCCATAGCGTAAGCAACCAAAGCTAATTATAGACCAATTGTTACATCTACATTGTGTAAAGTAATGGAGAAAATGATAGTAAGGACACTTTTTTTAGAGAAGAAAGAGTTATTGTCAACAGCACAAAGTGGATTTAGGAGGAAAAGATCCAGAATGGATGCCCTGATATTATTTGAAAATTATATCAAAAAAGCAATATTAATGAAAGAATACTTAGTTGCAGTTTTTGTTGATATTGAAAAAGCATACGATACTTTGTGGAGGGAGGACTTCTAGTTAAATTACATAAACTTGGAATAGGAGTAAAAAAGTATAACTGGATATTAAACTTCCTTTTTGAACTAACATTTCAGGTAAAAGTAGGTAATGAAGTGTCAACAGTTTACAACATTATAAATGGGACTCCGCAAGGGAGCGTTATTAGTCCAGTGCTATTCAATTTAATAATAAACTACATATTTGAAAAAAATAAACCAAATATCGGAAGGGCACTATATGCAGAGGATGGAGCAGTATTGAAAAAGTAGGAATTTAAAGAATATACAGTAGTTAAAGGAATGCAGGAAATAATAGATGAAGTGGGAAAATGATCAGTGGACTGGGGTTTAAAATTCTCAGTACAAAAGACCCATATATGATTTTTACAAGGAAAAAGTGTGTAGTCAACCAATAGAATGAGTGAGAGAATTTAGGTATCCTGGACTTATATTTGATCAAAAATTTAATTGGAAGTCAATAAGATCAAAACCTCCACCATTAGAGTGGAAATGGAGGAGATGCCATTAGATTTGTGAAGGAAGAAGCTAGCTATGATGTACTGGGTTGATTTTCAGGGAAGTGCACCGCACCGCAAGCACCGCACACGCACAGTTTAAAGGATTGTTGAGAATATAAAAAGAGGAGGAAACAGCTTTGGATGTATGCATAAAAAATGGGTCAAGGATTGTGGTTTAGAGAACAAAAACATATGCCCCTATTTGCATTAGATGGTGCGTCAGTATGGAACTTTCCAGAACCTTTTGTTAAAATGACATTATTACAGGCCAGGGAGACAAGAGAAGGTTAAAGTAGCAGTAATGAAATTAGTGTTTTTTTAGAAGAAAAAAATATCTTTCACACTGTTTAAAAAATTGGTGTAGGGGTATGTATTCAGGATCTTTAAATAGGAATACATTTAAGAATTAGAGATAAACTGTCAATATACTCTTCATAATTAATCGCTATAATAGTAGGGTTACAGTGGATTGAACAGGTCAAGCCAAGCAGGGATGTTATATGCTCAGACTCTGCATCAGCTCTTAAAAGTATAATGTCTACAAAAACAGACAGAGAAGATTTATTGGTGTAAATATATACATAATTGTACAGATTAAAGGCAGCGTGAATTACAGTGCACTTTTGTTGGATTCTAGCACATATAGGGATTGCAGGGAATGAAACTGCTAAAGGCATTACAGAAAGAGTTGGTGCCATATTAAGGGTACGTTTGGGGAGAAGAGAAGCTAAAACAGTAATTAAAAGGGTGTTAATAGATATATTGCAGGAAAGGTGGGATAATAGCAGGAATAAATGGTTTTATAATTTTGGAAAAAGTAGGAAAAAGGCAATGTTAAGAGGTTGATTTCCAGGCTTAGATTATGACATACAGGTTTAAACTCTACACTTGCAAGAGTAGGGAAGCATAGAAATGATATGTGTGAAGAGTGTAATGTGTTAGAAACAGTGGAACATGTATTGTTTAAATGTAATAGGAATGAAGAAGCGCAAAATAGTCTTCTTAGTAATGTTAAAGATAGACAGGTGAGTGGTATGACCATTTAAAGTAAGGGATTGAGTGATAATCGGATATATGGGGCTCTGTTAACCTTTTTAAAAAGTACAGGATTAGAGGACAGGATATAATGCTTGAAGAATGGGATGCTTCTTTTCATCCTGGAGGTTGAGGAACCCAGTGTGGAAGATGGAGGAGCTGGAGACGAAGCGCCACCTGAAACACAGGCTCTGATCCTCTTTGGTGAGGGGTGCATCACGTCTCCTAATAAAAAAACAATTACAGAAAAATAGAGATTCATCACCCAAGATATACAGTAGGTGGCGGTAATGCTCCAAAGGAGTGATCGGCTATAAAGCTGGACGAAGAAGAAGAATGTGTCCGTCACACACTAAGACCCTGCCTTTTTTTGGCTCCTCCTCTTTTATTTTAGTCAGTACTCATTTCCTGTGTAGCACGAGGCTCCGCCCGCCCGGTCTACCGGCATTTTCGTTGCGTTAGCTGTCATTTAGACCGCCAATTCAAACCGGATTACCTTAAAACATCATAAATTTCAAGGATTTATTTTCACAACGCAAAAAAGATCGAGTTTTATATAGGATAACGCTGACTTTGTTTTGCCTTTTTGATACGAGAGAAACATAACGGCGCCGAGGCATCGGCGGGACAGCTCATCACTCTCTGACGCGGGAGCTCGCTATGCCCGGCTTTTAGCGATACATTTTAAAACTTAATCCGCTACATATCACACATAAGTAAATACGCTCGAGGGAACAGATAACCCATATAATAATTTGGAGCTAGCTAATCGTAAAATACATCTGTCAAAACTGAAATCGTTAGTCGCCGAGTGGCATCGCGTGACAAACCCCGTCCAAGATCAGACTCTACGTAAATTACGTTCGTTCATACGATTGCGCAAATTCGCTCGCTTGACGTGTTTAGCTGTTTTCAGAAGTCTGGAGTGTGTGATATGCATCAGCGAGGGTCGCGTGTCTCTCCGTTGCTCAGTGGTGTTTTCTGTCAGTGCCGCTCTGAGTTTCAGGGCTCAGATCCTGGAGGTGGTGGCGTGACTCTGAGCTCAACACATCCCGCAACATCGCACTCCGAGCACGGCCAAGACGAGTCCTGCGACTCCCCGCACCAATGCACGGTATGTGGGGGTCCCGATCAGGAGCACAGGCTGAAAGTGCTTTTCCAGATCCTGGATGTCAACGGAGATGGAGGCATCTGTATCAACGACCTGACCATAGGGCTGAAAAAGCTGGGCGTTCATCGCACTGAACATGAACTCATGGTGAGTATTTTCAATTTATCCAATAAACAATGCGGAAACCAACACAGGCATCCTAATGCATTTAATGGAATTGATTTTAATGGAAACTATAATGTGCCGTGAGACTGTAGGGTTGTATCGGTGTATTGTTAGCTGGCAGATGGGAACAAACTGAACAGCATTGAATTTGACTGGAATATGTTTAAAAACACAGTACATAAACACATTTTGCAGTGGTTTTGCTGGTAAAACAGCTGATGGCTCATCATTGTATTGGTAATAGACACAATCCACAGCATTTACATGTTTTTTTCCTCATGCATATAGACACTAACAGGTAGTTATAATGAGATTATTGGTCAGTAGGAAGGTGCTTTTTCCAATTGTATGGGTTTATACATAACAGCAAACCAAACTAACAAATTGTATTTATTGTAAATAATAGAAATACCTTATAAAACATTGTTAGGACATAATTAGAATTAATTCACATGGCTCTTACTTTCACAGCTGTTGCACAGCTGTTGTTAAGGAAACCAAAATACCTGCACCCTCACTGAACCAGCTGATTTGCGTGACATTTGCCTTAACACAATGCCACAAAAGACATCTGTGCTTTCCTTTTATTCCCTTGTGTGAAAAGGATTGGTATTACTCCTCAAATAGATTACTATAGTATTCTCTAATTCGTACACACCACAATATTGTTATGCTTTTTCCTGTATAATGCCTATTGTTTTGAAGCAGACGTTTTTGTTTTCAATTAGATAAAGGCAGGTATGGTTAGACAGAGGAAAACTACTATTAACATGTGGAAAGTTTTGCATCATTACAGGGGTGATTTAACGCTGTTTCATGCATTCTGACATCTTTAGAATGTTAAATGTGCTGGCTTTTCATGATTAACATGGTCAACTTATCAAAAATATTGCTTATCGATACCGGTACTTATCAATACTTTTATCGATACTCCGCTCTATAATTTGATGCAAAAACACATGATGTGAAAAGATGTTAAACATTTTAAGAAGGGATGCACGATATTATCGGCAGGCAAATATTATCGGTAGATAATGGCTTATAAATTAATTATCGGCATCGGCCGATACAGAAAATAACACAGATATGCCTCGCCGATAGGAAGCTGTGTTGATTATTATGCATTTTCGTCAATTTGCGTGTTTGTGTTACAGTGAGCATGTCGGTGCTGTATTTATTTGGGGGGCAGGGTTTAAATTAGGGATAGTCATTTTTCAATTTTATATTTGAGCTCATGAAAAACATATATTCGAATATTTGTTTATTTAAATGAAGGTAATAAAGACGTAATGTGTTAAGTTTTTATTTTGTTACAATTTCATATCAAGCTTATAATTATCATTTAATATTCATAACGCACTAATATTATATCATGCATATAGTTTTTCAAATCTAGAAAATCTAGAAAGATACATAAAAACTGAATTTAAACCTATGCACAAAGGGATAATGCAAATAGAAAACATACAAAACAAAATGAACAAAACGCAACATACAGTGAATATATTGACAGTCTGTGTTATAATTATATTGTTTCATTTGTTTTACATATTCTTAATAAGATAAAAAAATGTAGGCTTGTTCTATTTTACTGAAAAGTCTGTTAAACTTTTAACAAGTTAAACCAGCCGACAGCGGAGAAACCGAGCTAATCTTCTCTAACTCCCGGTAACAAAACCCAGATCTGACAAGAATATATGGCTTTATTGTTTATAATATTGATAATAAATAAAGTAAACGGTACCTCCAAGCCGACTGTTAAGATCCTAAAAAAATACCCCGCAACAAAGACTGAGCAATTATAGTGCTATAGATATTTCCTTATCAGCACCACATAAAATTGTCATTCACGGCAAGTGTCTTACTTGTTTAGTTTTGCATAGCATTTTAGGGCTGCAACAGACGATTATATTGATAGTTGATTAATCTAACGATTATAAAACAGATTAATTGACTAATCGGCTATTATATCAATGACTAATCGGTAGGTTTTATTGATTATTCAGCTTTTGCAATTAGTTAAAACATTGAGTTATACATCATTTACGTAATGAATAAAATCAATTCAGCTTTTAAAATTTGTTTTAATGAACTTGAACCAACTGGTTACTCTCTTTAAGTTTGCTGATTCTGTCCAACTCGACTCACACAAATACTCTCTACAAACTTTTAAATACAAATAAAAATTAATAAATCAGGTACATTACAGACCCATTTTTCTTTTTTAAATGTAAACAAATCTCTTGACAGAAGCATTAAGCAGCATTTTTATGACAACAGTTCAGTTTAACTCTTTCCCCGCCAGCCTTTTAAAAAAAAAGTTGCCAACCTACACCAGTGTTTTTTAACATTATCACCAAACTTTAATGGCTCACAGTACAATTTCTGTAAAGAATATATGGAGAAACAATATGTCCAATGAAAGAACAGTCTCTGCTATTAAACGAAGGAAACCGTATTCTTCAATCTTGATCACTCCTACAAACAATATGTCCTATGAAAGAACAGTCTCTGCTTTTAAACAAAGGAAAGCCTATTCTTCAATCTTGATCACCCCTTAGATGTGGGTAGGTTTCTTCAAATATGCATCACTTTGATTAAACAGCTGAGATAAAGTTTTTTCTCAATGATTCCTCCCAGATTACACTCAGATCAATCTTTAAAAACCGCTAAGAAATAGGGGTGCTCCGATCAGGATTTTTGAAGCCGATCACTGATCATCGATCACTGAAAGCTGTGTCGGCTGATACCGATCACCTATTACAGGAGCTATTTGAAGCTTTCTCAGTACCACAAGAGAAAGTCTCATGAATTAACAAATGAATATTAGTAGGTAACATATTTGGTAACACTTTCCTTGAAGCATGTATGTATAATGCATTATAAAGAGTTATTAAAGGGTGAAATCCATTATTATTATTCATAATGTGTGTTGTAATGCATTATATGTAGTTGTAAAGAATTATAACCAATTTAAAATGTGTAGTGTAACAATGTATTGCTTATTGTTATAATGTATTAACGGTAATAACAAATTATCTATAAAACAACACAATGCATTAAAATGTGCATTACAATGCTTTAAAACTACTTTTATAATGCATTAAACATACATGCTTCAAGGAAAGTGTTACCACATATTTTCATAAAACATAGCAGCCTGTGACATGAGTCCCAGAAACCCTTTGTCTTCCACAATATAAAGTGGCCGTGATCAAAGCAAATTTATTACATTATTTTATCTGATAATCTGATATTTCTTCATGCTTCTTACTGTCCTTGCAGTAGTGTTGATGCTTTAAAAATGTCTCTGTTCCTGACAGCTGAGGAGAGACGTTTCATTTATTATTCAATGTTTCTGTTGTCAAACATAAAATAATAATCTAATTACCAGCAAATGTGTATGTTCATATGTCCAATCAGTAACAATGACATGTGCCTGTAAAAGGTGTTTTGTACTCGCAAGAAAGCTGTGGTTTGGTCATATATGTGCTGCTTCTGCCGCTCACTGAACAGAGAAAACGCAGTGAGAGACATTTTTCCACTCACTGAAAGCTTTTATTTATCCAAAAAGACGCTATTTTATGAGGTAAAAACTCTGTAAAGATGGCCTGTGTGTATGCGTGCACGGGACGCGGGGAGTGATGGATGCTTATAAACCTCGAGTCTCTGTTGACCACATGCGCGTTTAGCAAAACTGACCAGGCATGAGTGAGGAAGCTGATGAATAGGAAACACACGTCCCTTAGCGATAGTCTACCTCCTGCCGCTCACAGTCACGTTCAGTCCATTCACGATCACGTTCTAATGACACGAAATGATAAATAGGGGAATTACAAATCGCCTTTATTGTAGTCCGTCAAAATGACAGATTGCCTTCAGATTTGTCCATCACTGGTAGAAAAAAGTGAATTTTCGGTTGAAGAGATCTCTGCAGCTGAGTGGCGCTCGAGCTGCCGAACTGCCCGCTCACTCTGCGCGAGGCTAACTTTGAAAAATACTCGCCCTCAAATGTCTAAAGAGGTTGCTGGTGTAGAAATGTTTTGCGTGCTTCCCGCATCGTGGAATTCGCAAAGTACACACGTTTCAGATTGATAATGGATTGTCTATTTCACACACCTTGTAGAATTGCCAGGCCGGTGAAGCCATTTTCATAGCGCGTAAAATAAATGTCTCGCCAATTTTGCGTCATCTGATCGGCCTTTTAGAGACCGCCGATCATACTTCCCAAAGTGATAATCGGCTGATTATGATCGGCGACCGATCAATCGCAGCACCTCTAATAAGAAATATACGTTCTAGGTTTGGGGATTCTGTACCTCTGTATTTCTGTACTTAATGTGTGTAACAGCGCCACCTGCTTTACAACAGTATAAACACTTATAAACACACGCCGTAATAAAAACATTAAATGACGAGATAAATCAACCATGTCGGTGAAAGAGTTAATGAAAAAGAGCTTTATACTTTGCAAAACAATTAATAACATTACTGTAATTATATGATTATTGTTGTTATTATCATTGCTATTATAATTGCATTCTCTCATAAAAGATTTAACGCTAAGTTAGTAGGGATGGGCATTTAAAGCAAAAATAATATTCGAAGATCGATGAGAACTATTCGAAAATTATTCGAAATTCGCACCCCTCCCCCACATGGACGCACTTACAGTATTACACACACACACAGACGGAGAGAGAGAGAACATTTACGATTTAAATCCGTATGACGGCACACTGCTTTATTTATTGTGGAATAGGCAATCTTACATCAAGCAATACATTAAAATAACGTGCTGAAACATTAATATATTAATGACGGCACTTATTAACAGTACGTCGATCAGAATCAACTGCTCATAATACTAGGACATTTCCTTGTAAAATATGAGCATGCACATTTATACCAACTAAAAAACAGTGCGATTGATCAAAGAAAATATATTAAAGCCATAAAGATTTTAGACCAGACTTAACACGCGTTAAAACATATTAGCCGAATGACGTCATTTATTAACAGTTCGGAGCGATTTCATGAATTAATAGCTCAAAAGGCTTCAGTTTCTATTGTCATGAAAAAGTTTCTGCAGTCTGGCAGTGATCGTTTTTCTAGACGGAACAGTAAACACGGGCTGTACAGACTCCATAAGATTTTTAAAACCCTCTCCTCCGACAAAGCCGATCGGAAGCATATCCTTAGCGATCATCTTAGTAAATTAGAGCCGTTATTTGCTTCGCCCGTCTGGCATCCAAATTGGTTGTTCTGACCATAAACTAGCAACTGATTGCTGACCTGTGGATGGACCTGCAGGGTGCTTCGCCCTCAGATGACTGTGCATCGTAGTTGTTGATCTATGATAGCCAGTTTTGCATTCCAGAGTTTGCACTGCACTTTATTCTCACTCATATTATTAAAGGACCCCCACACAGAATACATTTTTGAAATCGTCTCAATTTATCGTTTCCGTTATGCAACGCGGGTCTACAGTGTGCGTTACTTCGTTACCAATTCTTGTGGGAAAATGTTTTCCTCTACTGTCTCTTTATTGTCAGCCTTTAGGTTTAAGGTGGGTCGTTATTGGCAGCGCCACCCTTTGGTTACATGAACGTGTTACGCGTGAAAACACAGCATTTTTTTTTTAAGATTGCACACACTATTTGAAATTCTTTAATTAAAAAACGAATCGAATATTCGAAAATTCGTGACTCTTCCCTATTATTGATTTGGAGTATTGTATTGTGAGAGTACACAGTACAGGTTGAATTCCTATCTACTTTTGTGAAGGGAGCCACTGC
Source organism: Triplophysa dalaica (assembly GCF_015846415.1). Classification (NCBI taxonomy): domain Eukaryota; kingdom Metazoa; phylum Chordata; class Actinopteri; order Cypriniformes; family Nemacheilidae; genus Triplophysa; species Triplophysa dalaica. The sequence continues at coordinate 20,092,163 of NC_079545.1, forward strand.
TCATCTTAAATAAGTTACTCTAGATAAATTTGTTGTGAGCAGCATGTTTAAAGAGTGTCATGCATATCAGCGAATACCTCATTGGTTAACATGGAATGTGGCCTGCATCTGTAGCCAAATAATCACTAGACCTTCTGTCATTCAATATTTACCACACAGTAGTTTTCCTCCCCCTCTCTTTCTTTGAGAAGGGGAAGGTTGATTAAAGGACAACTTTTATACTTTTCAAGTAGCTTTAAATTAGTGCCTCACAGATTGAGCGGATGTTGATGGTTCACTTACCAGCTTATAATAAAAACAGGTTCTGCAGACCACGCAAATTTGGTGTCAGTAGTCAGATGTTAGTAGCACCATAAATTTATAGTTCCTATGTTTCTTAACAATTTTTGGACAGTGGTTGTCTCGCTGGAAATTCTGCATGTCAGCAATTACTTTGTTTGACAACTAACAATACCACTTCATAAATCTGAAAGTTCATCTGTAGGAGGCCAGCTAAAATTTCTTAGCAGTGCACTGCTCAGACAGCCCAGCATTGTAACAGACAGTGTAATTACATGTTTAATCATGAAGGTAAAGACTTAACAGCACTACAAGTGAACCATAACATCATGTGCTACTTGAGTTGCAGAGGGCAAAAATAACTACTGGCACTTTAATGCGCAAGGATGGATTACCCTGGTGGATACCTCAGCTTTATTTGCAAACGGAAATACATGCATATAAAGGACTGGGACTAGCTTCTTAGTGGTGCTGGGAGTGTCTATTTTGTTTTGTAATATTTGAAATAATTTAGGAAAAGAAAACATTCTGGACCACCTTTGACAACTATTTTAATTAGAGGTGCACCGATTGACCGGTCAGAAACCAGAATCGGCCGGTTTTCGCATGATTGGTCGTGACCGGCCAGTCAGTCTCAGGTCTTGACGATTCAAAGCCGATCGTATGTTGCCAGTGACGCGATCAATAACGTCAAATACGCAAGTAAACATCCGTTCAAGACTGCTGTCTTTCATGGCTCAAACAAATCATTTCAGAAATAAAATAAAAATTAAGCAATGATAGTTTCATAAACAGAAACAGACACGAATAAAGTTGAAGTTATTTTTTTTATCTTAGACTTTTGTGAGAGTACAAAAATGAAAAAGGTCGATTATGTGATTAAGTTATATATAAGTTATATTTTATTATTTATACTTATTTTCAGTTACAGAGTTCTTCAATTTAAAATTATTTGGGCAAGAGAAGATTCTGTAATTTAATGCAGGTTGTAGAACTGTATTTAGAGAAATTGTAATGGTCAATAATTTATGTAATGAAAAAAAAATATTAACAAATGTGTATTGAAGAAAAGTTAATGTTTTTTATATACTGTCAATTATAGTTTGTGGATATAAAATCAGAATCGGCAGGTTTCAGTTATAATGAAATCTTAATCGGCAAAGAAAATTGCAATCGGTACATCTCTAGTTCTAATTGTAGTCAATGGCGTCCCAGAAATCTCAGTTGCTAACAGTCCCACAAAATATCTCCTTTTGTTGCCAGAAAAAAGAAATCTATACAGGTTCGAAACAACTTGGGAGTAGGGGGTGTAATTCATGAAAGATTTCAATTTTTTGGTTAAACTATCCCTTTAGCGAGAAGGTTTTCCAAGAACAAGGATATATATTTCCATGTATTTTCACAACAAGACGGATCAACGAATAAGTGTTGTACTCAATCAGAATCTTGTTGCAAAGGACAGCTTTCCTATGAATTCTTTCTCTTCTGTATTCACTTGATTCTTTGATCATTAGAAAAGAACAAACATATTTGTTTACTTTCTCCTGTGCAACAAGATACTGAAAGTAGAAAACTGTTACTTTGATCTGTCTTATCTGAATACATTGAGTATTTAATATAATATATGTGTGCTATAGTTAAGGAGTATCTAGGAAAGGTATTTAAAATACTTAAAATAGAGATTATGTGAATCTGTCTGTTTTATTGAGTGATTTCCTATCTAGTGACCAAAGGGTGTGTCTTGTGATTAAACTGACAAAGAACCCTCTCGCAGGTCTGAGACTCGCACAGAAGAGCACATGGCACAAGGCAAACAAAGCAAAGACCACATGCTTCCACACATAAGACAACAAGCACAAATTCATGGTACTGTCATGACCCTGATTACAAAACCAGAAAAACAGTCGACAAGAAGGACAGGATCAAGACATTGTCTTATATTTTTTTTCCTTAACCTATGCAAATTCTCCCCTGAAATTTACACTGCAATTATTTATCAGATGGTCTGTCAATAATCTTCCACCTAGTTAACTTCAAATGGTGATCTTTTACAATAGTCCTTTGACCTCTTTGCTTTATTGTGTCACAGACTGTGAATGAAGATGACATAAACCTGATGTGACATTAATGTGTAATGTGCATCAAAAATATAATTTCTTAGTGGCTATATGCTTAAATTAAGGCTGTCTTTTTAACCCCACTATTACCAAGTTTAAACCAATAACATATCTATAATTTTCTGAATATGAGAGGTAATTCAGATATTTAGATGCATAGTGCTTATTTTAAGTATTAGATAAAGGACAGCAATAGCTAGCAACTAGATCTCCTCTTCACGATTGTAGGAGTGGGTAAATAATTTAGGGACCTTTCTGTTTTCACATATTCATTAGATTAGGAGTACAAGGGCCCCCTGGAGAACAGGGAAAGCATTTGTGTGTTTGGGCAATTTTTTATATTCTCTTATATGGATGAAATAGGAGTAAAAAGTGTCCGAAACCCCCAAATTAACCTCAAATTTCTGAGACAGGAAAATCTTAGACCTTAGGGAAATCTGCTTTGGAGCAGTTTCAGTCTGATCAATAGAAAGTAATTATTTTCTAATGACTTGTGTTGAAATACCGCCATTTCAAATGAGAGAGGAAGACATTTTTGCAAAAATAAATGCATCCTCTTCTCTGTAGATGCATTGACAAAGACAGGTCTTGTAATTTAGGCTTCTCTGATTGTCCAGGACAAGTAAATGTTTTGTATATGGGCAAGTAAGAGAGAATTATACTTGCCCGGCCCGGCCAGACAAAAAAAAACAGCCCTACGAAAAAATCTGTCTGTGCTAAGAATAAGAAGAAAAGGTGCATTATTTATGAATTGCATTTGTTCGTGATAATAATCAATGATGCACTGCATTGAGTCAATATACTGTAACTAGTTGCGGATGCAGAATCCTTTTATTTATATACGTCATCTAATGTTAACGTTAGCTGTTCTGCGTGTCTGAGTGAATGAGGTGCACAGTTTAACATACTACATGGGTGATGGTCATAGATTTGTCTGTGTCTGCACTCTGAGGATATAAACACATGAACTTCATCTCCAGGATTGCTACGAGAGTTTATTTTACGAGCTTTTTACTGTTTGAGTGAAGCTGTCATCAAAACACTAAAACTCAAATGTCTTCCTGACTTCCCGTCAAAAACAAAAGTCCTGTTAACTTGAACACTGAACAGGAAATTGTAGTACCCTTGTAGTCAATATACAAAATGTAGTCATCACTGTAGTATATTAAAGTAAGGTTCAAAAACACTTTAGTAAACTGCAGTAAAATTCCTAGATACTCTAGTAAATAACACAATAGTATACTACAGTAATTTATGTGGACAAATATACCTCTTTTGTATGGTAAAAAATATGCTAAATTTAGGAAAAGAAAACAAATATATGTAAACAAAAAACGCTTATAAGCAAACTTGAAAAAAATAAATTTATACTTCAAATTAAATATATATTTTTTTATCTTCGGACAAGTTCTATTTTTGCTCAGGCAAGTGAATGACAAATTTACTTGTCCGAAGGACAACAACATGACAATGCTTAATGTCAAGCCCTGAAAGAACTTGAAAGAATAGATTCTAGAAACTGACAGGTGAAAGGAATATAATGGATGATTTGAACAACTGTAATATATGGAATTAAATGCATGGAAACAACCTTGAGACATAACCTGGGAGACCCTGATGATGACAGAACATCCTATAAAAAACACAGAGATAATCATTCAGCAGAATTTCCTCATTGCTGGGTGGGTTAGAGCCATAGAATGGCTGTATTTCATCCTCTGATTGGCCGCCTGTATTTTCTGAAAGCAGGGGCAACCAGTGTGGAGCGCTCTGATTGGCAGATGCACAGCTGCAGTGAGGTTGCAGCTTTTTTCTCTGCATCACTTTTTGCCGGCTATGGATGCAGCAAACCTGCAGCAGCTTGTAGGCACCGACAACCAGGAACATTTAAACATAGAATCTATATTAAAGTCTGATTCATTCAAAGGATTTTGGGATTCAGTAGTTAAGTTGGCTTTTTGTCTTGAGTTTGAGCTTCTGTGTAGCTACTTGAAGAGTGAATGACTTTGTTCTGAAGAGTGACTGCTGCATGTTTCTTATTTTAAATTTCATTGTGGTTGAAGCTGGTAGAGGATGATTTTGAGACTTTTGAGATGAGGTTTACTGGGACTCTTTTTCTGAAGGTGCTTCAAAGTTTTCATGTGGTCACCGGTTACTTTGGGAACAGTGTCGGATATGCCTGAGAGCTGAGGAAACTCTGTGCTTGTGTTCTCATCTGCCCATATCGTCCCGGGAATGCCGGCCTTAGCGGTTTCTCTCTTGCAAACACGGAAACATACTTATCATCTTTATGAATTTTAGTTCTTATGAAGATTGACATAATACTGACATTTGCACACCAAAGCTAGATGTTGCAATGATCAAAGAAACAAACTTGTAAATTTTCAAACGCAAATAGACTTGAAGCGTCTTGATGGAAATGCTGACGAAAATGTGGTCCTCAATGTCCCAGTGGATTCTGGGGGTCACAGTGTGTGAGCCTGGTACCACAGTGCCGCCAGATGAACTTCAGGAACAACGTGTAGAAGGTACCGCAATAAAGGAAGGACAGAAGGAACATGCTGTACCAGTAGATTCAGTCGGTAAAGACGGAAGCACAGGCACAACATCCACAAAGAAAACCACAGTGCTGATTATGGTGGCGCCTCCTAAGGATCTCCAGCAGGTATTGCAGAGAGAATCAAAACGCAAATCTAGCAAACTTTAAAGGTTTTCTCATGCAGTGACCTTCTTGGAACATCCAAGTTAAGTGTCTAGACAGAATTTCAACAGATCCTGATGTTGAAATGATTGAATCAGGAGGTTTCCTTTTTGTGGTAAAAACTAAATTGAATCTTTGTCAGGATAATTTCTGCATTGTTTCATTTTCTGATTCTAAACCTGGGGCGCTTTAAACACATTTTTAGAAAATCTGATCTTATTTTATTGTTGTTTTTCTAGAGAACAAACCATTTTATACAAAGTATTTTATTTTTTTATATTGTTACAAGATCATAGTTTTAGTCTTATTGAACCAATAACCTCTGCTAGGTAATATGCTGTGAACCTATCACATTGCAGTGTGCAGTACAAGCCTTGAAATAGGCGGGATTTATGGTCACTGTAATCCCATGTGTGAGAAACACCGGCATTACAATACAGAGAGCTTCATGATGTGAGCTGGGTTCACTTTGGATGTCTAATTCTTTGTGCATTGAGTTTTCTTTATTTTTGTATTATTAGTATTCAGTTTTGAACATGTTGTGCTTGTGTATTTACATGCCAGTGCCTATTTTAGAACAGACAGAATTTGAGTATTTCGAGTCGGATAGTTTACCAGCACATATAAAGTCTCTTTTCAAGCTGAGTTTATTTCTTCCATCGGACGAGTTCACCTCATACAGAAAATGGCAAAAGGTACGTTATTCGTATTGTGTTTTACAACTAAAATATTTCCCGGTCTGCCGTCTGTTTGCTTTTGATTGATTCTAAGCCAGTTTGGTACGTCTGGCGTTCTCTCCATTCATGTCCAGCCTTAATTCATAATTGAATAAATGAATTTAATCTATATTATATGACTGATGAATTCATGACAAAAGAGCTGATAAATCTTTGAAAGGAGAGTAGTTTACTGAAACTAACTGACTCTCTATTTCTTTCAAGGCAGATCATTTGTCAGATTTTGGAAAAAATATTCCTTATGTAATCTGGGCATTTGTCTGACAGTGCTCACTTGGGATTTGACAAACAGCACAGCCAGTACAAAGAAGGTTAAAGATAGCTGTCTTATTTGCACTTAATCCGGACACTGTGAAGGCTCAACTGCAGACAAGTTGGTCGTGACAGTGGAAACAAAAATGTTGGGTTTGAAGTCATTCTGTTTCATTGACAATAACCTGTTTTATATTTTAGAATGAAAATATCGGAATAGAAGGAATCTGTTGTGTGATCACTGTTACGTGTGGTGAATGTTAAATGTAAAGTTCACCCAAAAATGTATGCATCATCATTTACTCATCCTTGAGTCGTTCCAACACTATGAACATCTATTTTCTGTTGAACACAAAAGAAGATATTTTGAATAATGTGGAAACTAAAGAGTTCTAGTGCACCATTGACTCTGTAGTATTTTTCTATACTGTGGGAATCAATAGTGCCCCAGAACTGTTTGCCTACAGGGTGAGTAAATGATGATGCATACATTTTTAAACTTTACATTTAACATTCAAAATGTACAACAAAATGTACACGGGTTTGGAACAACTTGAGGATGGGTAAATGAATTTTGGGTGAACTGTCCATTTAAAAGGGTATCATATTTTACATTCTCCGCACTGATTTATTATAGGTAGGGTGTTTATTGTTTTTCAGATAGTGACTAAAAATAGTGTACAGAACACCTTATCAATTATGCCCATATGAGAACCTAGTTAAGCAGGTTTCAGGCCTGCCGGCCTATTTGCAATATCTAAGCCATAATATCCTTTGTTTCTCATCTGCAAGTTAATGATTAACTCTTCTTTTCCATCTCTATCCATTACCTTCAGTGGTTCAGAGAGCTTGTAAACTAATGTCAAACATGTTCAGAATGGGCCATATAAACCCTGATGCACACGAGAAAGTTCACTGTCCTTTCAATACTCTGTACTGCAAACAAAGAACATATGTCTGCCTGTAGTCTCCATTAGCTTAACACCCTGAAAAACACATGCTCACTGACCTAAAACAATCTTAACATTAATTCTGGATGTTTTGATGTGAATTCCTCTCATTTATTGTGCTTGTGTGTGTGTTTTAGAAAGTTGTCAAGGCTGGAGACAAGGACCTGGATGGTCAGTTAGACTTTGAGGAGTTTGTGCACTACCTGAGAGACCATGAGAAGAAACTGAGGCTGGTCTTCAAGAGTCTGGATAAAAAGAACGACGGTAAGAACTGTAGAGTTTGTGACATATTACGTATTTGAAGTAAAAGTTTTTTTTGTTTAAATAAAAATACAAACATTCTTTTGCAGATTTAGTTTGAATAGCAGGTGAACAAAAAAATCTTCTTGCTTGTGATGAAACTATTATCTATCGTTTTATTATTCAATTTTAACGTTGTAAGGTTTTAAGGCAGCTTTACATAAAAAAGCAAATTAGAAAACCGGAAATTATCAAATTTATAGAATACATACTGATAAGACTACAAACGTTGAAGAATTTGAGAATTTAATATTTATTATTTATATTGCAATATTATATATGATATACAAGGAATATGATATTTGTCAAGTATATTTTTATCCATATGACGATGGGAATTCTTCAATGTGTTGCTGTTTCATCTGTTTTTGGCTGTCAGCATTTCATACACAAATAGTCATAAACAAGTTCGAGAAAAGTGCATCTGCAACAAAAGTATGAATGTGCAGAGATTTTGTTCTATAGGATACTTAAATCGTTTTTCTCTGTAGGTCATATAGATTCCCAGGAGATCATGCAGTCATTAAGAGACCTTGGGGTTCATATATCTGAAGAACAGGCTGAGAAGATCCTCAAGAGGTAAATTATCAATCACTTTGCCACTCAGAAATAATCCAGACTTGATCTGTACTGTTGAGGTGGCCCAGGGGAATGAGCACTTGCCTTCAATAGACCTTTACATTGAATTCACTGTATTGTCTGTATTCATCACACTTACTCAAAGCCATTCTGTGGTCATTTTTAACATTGTTCGATCAAAGTCAAATTATAAACGTCAACATTTTATACACTTATTTATGACATGTGTCAGGATAATTGTGTGTGACACAAAGTGTGACTCAGGGTTATATGTCATAACTCCGTCCTAAAAGTCCTGTTCTCTGTCTGTGTTTGTAACTTTATGTGTGAATGTCTTTCGTTACACGGTTTCTCTTTCTGCTCTTTATCACTCTTTCCTTCTTGGGATCCAACCCCCCCCTCTCTCTCTGCTCATCTTATCAGAATAAGGAGGGGCCATATATGGGCCCCTATAATGTAGTAAGTAGTGGTCTTTTGCCTGCACGTTTGGCTTGCTTTGCATTTGGGTTTCACCTGCAGTGTCCTCCATTCTGTTTTATTTTGCTGTGTGAAGGTTTTTCCTTTTGTTTAAAAGGAGATGCTCTTAAAATATGTCAATCAATTATATATTCAAAAAATGTACATCTTTTTACTTAAATGTACTATTTTTTACTACTTCTGGAAAACTTATCAACTGTAATACATACAACTGTAATGTTTTTTTGCATGTGAATTATCCTAAGAAGTACATTTTTAAAAGCTTGTCTGTGCAGTATTGTTGGAAGACTTGTTGTGCAAGTCTTATATTGCATTTCCTTATCTAAGTTTATAAAATTCAGAAACATGAGCTAGTCTTATCATTTTAAATAAGCAACCAAGAGGCAAAGCATTGCCTGAAGACATTTTATTAAGTTGGTGTCTGTTTTTTCTCTACTCAGTATGGATAAAAACGGCACAATGACGATTGACTGGAATGAATGGAGAGATTACCACCTTCTTCACCCGGCTGAAAACATTCCTGAAATCATCCTCTACTGGAAACACTCCACGGTAAAAAAAAAAACGTACAGCTTTCCAGTTGAAAGTGTCAAAGGATCCAGACTTGTTGTCTTTGTAGGTGATTATGCTGATTTGTATAGCTGTGCAATAAGTAACAAGTTCTAACTCTATATCGTAGAAAATTGGAAGACAGGTTCTAGACATATCTCTAAAACTTTATTATCAATTTACTTTTGAATGGTCTTGCTCATAGCACTTTTAGTTTCACCGTGATTCAGTTCCACTAAGTTAAATTTGCCTCCTCACACCTGAAATACCCTGGGTGGGACAAAGAGTCATCCAGTCTGATCCTGTTAAACAGATCAACGGTTTGTTGACGTCATTGACGTAATGGCCTTTTAACATAGTTTCACAGGATCCTTCCTGAGACATCTCATAGATTTTTTTGGTACCTGTATTTAGGTTAACAGAAAAAGTCCTCTGGGACAGGACTGCCTGTTTGGGGAGGCTGTATGAAGATTTTAATTGCATATTTTTGCATACCCCAATTAAAAAAATTACACAATTCAGCTTTAACCAAACCTTGTCTTTAATTTTCTGCATTATATTGATGACTGGTGTAACAAATTTTTTATGTCATATTTAGCTTTCCTGTAGCTCAGTGGTAACAGCATTGCGTCAACAACGCAAGGTTGTGGGTTCGATCCCAGGGGATTGCTGATACCTAAGTATAAATGTATAGGATAATGCAATGTAAGTCGCTTTGGATAAAAGCGTTTGCCAAATGCATAAATGTAAATGTAAATTCATGTATTCTAATACTGCATTATGTAATTTTCTCCATTTAGATATTTGACGTGGGTGAATGTATGATAGTCCCTGATGAGTTTACGGCGGAGGAGAAGAAAACAGGCATGTGGTGGCGACATCTTGTAGCAGGAGGCGTGGCAGGAGCTGTCTCTCGGACCTGTACCGCACCTTTGGACCGCCTGAAAGTTCTCATGCAGGTATGAGACGGAGTTTAATGTACACTCAATTAAAGGATTATTAGGAACACCTGTTCAATTTCTCATTAATGCAATTATGGTGGTAATGTAATGGTGTGGGGGATGTTCTCTTGGCACACTTTAGGCCCCTTAGTTCTAATTAGTCATTGTTTAATGCCACGGCTTACCTGAGCAGTGTTTCTGACCATGTCCATCCCTTTATGACCACCATGTACCCATCCTCTGATGGCTACTTCCAGCAGGATAATGCACCATGTCACAAAGCTCGAATCATTTCAAATTGGTTTCTTGAACATGACAATGAGTTCACTGTACTAAAATGGTCCCCACAGTCACCAGATCTCAACCCAATAGAACATCTTTGGGATGTGGTGGAACCGGAGCTTCGTGCATCCCACAAATCTCCATCAACTGCAAGATGCTATCCTATCAATATGGGCCAACATTTCTAAAGAATGCTTTCAGCACCTTGTTGAATCAATGCCACGTAGAATTAAGGCAGTTCTGAAGGCGAAAGGGGGTCAAACACAGTATTAGTATGGTGTTCATAATAATCCTTTAGGTGAGTGTATCACTGTAAAGAACACTGTATTTTTATTATTTTTTCAAGCTAGCTTCACTGAGCTTTTCAACACCAGTTTCACATCACAGCATTCGTTACATAAGAACCATGAATTAATCATTGCATAGTGAGAATCGCATTGCCATGGAGGTCAACGGTCAGGTGGCCCTGAGGTTTTAGGTTGAATCCCCAGTAGACATGCTACATGAAGTGTTAGTGAGCTCCCCTGTCACCACTTCTGCTCTTGGGAGACTACAGGAGGAGTGCCTCCTGTAGTCATGGTGAAAATCATGGTGCATGATTTTTCTATTCTTTGGGTCACCTTGCAAGTTACAGATTGTTTGTCATTAAATTCATGTGCTGATTGTGAAAAAACCCATTGTTTGGCACGAGGATACTTAATAATCATTTATTGGATAATGAAATGCATAACAGCTGAAATGGTGTTGGCAGGTTCATTCGTCACGGAGCCATACCTTGGGAATGTATGGAGGATTCACTCAGATGATCCGTGAGGGTGGATTGCGATCGCTTTGGAGAGGAAACGGTCTGAACGTATTAAAGATAGCACCCGAAACTGCAATCAAGTTCATGGCGTATGAGCAGGTAGCATATATATATATTAGTGGTGGGCCAACGGCGTTAACGCAGTGAGACTCTTATCGCGCGATAAAAAAAATGTCGCCGTTAATCTATTCTCAAAGTTGGTTTGGGAGCTGGGTCTATACTACTCAAGCTATGATGACTTTCACCTTGATATTTTAGCGCGGATGTATACCAGCTTAACTGCACTGTACGGGGCGAGAACAAGATTTTTTAACTCGCGTGATTCGCGTCATTCGCACTGCCTCATCATCTCATAACCAGGGCTTCATTCGCGCGATTCCCGCTGCAAGTAGGTCTATTGCCTCTTTGCATTAACACATAAATCACTCGCGCTTGACACGCCATTCGCGTTTGGTCTGAACACAACATAACGTTACTGTGAAATTACCGGATCAAACGTGACCTGCTAACATGGATGCAGCTATGAAGCCGCCGGGTTTGCTTCAGGGAATATTAATTTTTAAGAAGCTCCCAATGGAAACATCGACAAGACTAAGGTTGTTTGCACCTTGTGCAATGCGGAATTGGTTTAAAAAAACACTTTCTCTCAACAGGTAGTGGTCTAGCTTTAGTTGAAACCAGTAACTTTGTATTGAGATCTAATGTATTATGGCTCCTGTATGACAGGTCGCTTGTTGCTCCCTCACTCTTTGTAAGTCGCTTTGGATAAAAGCGTCTGCTAAATGACTAAATGTAAATGTACTGTAAGAGCTCTTCCAGTCTCAAGTACCACCTAAACGCAAAGCATCCCTTAGCTTATGCGAAAGTAAACACAAGTACATCTTATTGAACATAACTTATTTTCATCACCAATTATCATAGTAGAACAGCTTTCTCAAGCAGTTTGAGATGCATTTTGGAAACAGGAGATGAGCCCCTGGTCTAATGCGCCACCTGGCTTGAGAAACCCGTTCTCAAAGACTTACTTTTAGTCATTATTTGGGTAGCACACATATTCTGAATGCCTTCGGCAGAATTCAAATGAGCCATTTTAATCTAGATTAATCTAGATTAATTCCAAGGTTAATCTAGATTAATCTAGATTTAAAAAAAAAAAATCTATGCCCACCACTAATATATATATATTTTTACTAGTGGTGGGCACAGATTAATTTTTATCTTGGAATTAATCTAGATTAATCTAGATTAAAATGGCTCATTTGAATTCTGCCGAAGGCATTCAGAATATGTGTGCTACCCAAATGATGACTAAAAGTAATTCTTTGAGAACGGGTGTCTCAAGCCAGGTGGCGCATTAGACCAGGGCTCATCTCCTGTTTCCAAAATGCATCACAAACTGCTTGAGAAAGCTGTTCTACTATGATAATTGGTGATGAAAATAAATTATGTTCAATAAGATGTACTTGTGTTTACTTTCGCATTAGCTAAGGGATGCTTTGCGTTTAGGTGGTACTTGAGACTGGAAGAGCTCCTACAGTACATTTACATTTAGTCATTTAGCAGACGCTTTTATCCAAAGCGACTTACAAAGAGTGAGGGAGCAACAAGCGACCTGTCATACAGGAGCCATAATACATTAGATCTCAATACAAAGTTACTGGTTTCAACTAAAGCTAGACCAGTACCTGTTGAGAGAAAGATTTTTTTTTTTTAAACCAATTCCGCATTGCACAAGGCGCAAACAACCTTAGTCTTGTCGATGTTTCCATTGGGAAGCTTATTAAAAATAAATTTCCCCTGAAGCAACCCGGCGGCTTCAAAGCTGCATCCACGTCACGTTTGATGTGGTAATTTCACAGTAACGTTATGTTGTGGTCAGAGCGCAAGTGATTTACATGTTAAGTCAATGCAAAGACGCGATAGACCTACTTGCGGCGCGAATGAAGCCCTGGTCATGAGATGAGGCGGCGCGAATTGCGCGAATCATGCGAGTTGAAAAATCTCGTTCTCGCCCGGTACATTGCAATTCAGCTAGTTATACCGCGCTAAAATATCAAGGTGAAAGTCATCATAACTTGCGTAGTATAGACCCAGCTCCCAACCCATCTTTGAGAATAGATTAACGGCGACATTTTTTCATCGCGCGATAAGAGTCTCACGTTAACGCAGCATGTTACTGCCGTTCACGGCCCAACACTAATTTTACACACTTCTAGTTGTTCCAAATCTGTATACGTGTACTTGTTTTGATGACATTTGGAAGAATGCTTATAACCAAACAGTTCTTGGACCCAATTGGACTACCAAAGTAGGAAAAATTACTTTATAATTGACTTTGTTCTGTTGAACCCAAAAGAAGATCTTGTTGAAGAATGTATGAAAAGTAAACAGTTCTGGGGCACTTTTGACTACCATTTTCAGTTTTCCTACAATGGAAGTCAATGGGGTTTTGTTATTTTAGAGATGATGAGAGCTTCATATACTGAGAGGAAAATGCCAAATTATTAGCATGCTTAATGCTGAACAGCAAAATTTTGTTACCAGATAAACAGCAGACAATTAAATTGGTTGTGCTCTCTTTGACATTACCATCCTTAGACTCTGCTGTTTGTTTCTCAGATCAAACGTCTGATTGGGAGTAATCAGGAGACATTGGGGATCTTGGAGAGGTTGGTTGCCGGGTCTCTGGCTGGAGCTATTGCTCAGAGTACCATCTACCCAATGGAGGTAAAATCAAGACCTTTCATTCTGTGGTTTACATAATAATAATTTATTATAAGCTTTCCCCAGACTAAACCCGCACTCTTTGTTATGTCTATATAGCACAATTATTATTTATAAACTCTATTCCAGCCATGCTTAATAACCACCTGCCATTTCTGAAATTAAAGTAATATTAATAGGATTTTGATGAAGGCTTTCTAGATCAAACCACGTTTTATTAAGATATTCATCCATTGGAGCACATGTCTTTTTTTTTTTTTTTTTAAGGTTTTAAAAACCCGACTTGCCCTGGGAAGGACGGGTCAGTACAATGGTATCGTGGAGAGTGCTAAACACATATTTAAGAAGGAGGGCGTGGCAGCTTTCTACAAAGGTTATATTCCCAATATGCTGGGTATCATCCCGTATGCTGGAATAGACCTGGCAGTTTATGAGGTGAACTTCTTCACAATAATACAAATGTAAATGGCATGCTAAGCAAGACTACAAGTTTTCTCAAAGACATGAAAAGTGTAAGAAAGATATTACATTAGGTATCTGCCATTCCCTTTCTGTCAGTCTCTCAACGTTGTGTCGAACCGACAGATGGGGTTCACTCTTGAGAACCTATCACTTCAACTGGTTTTGAAACAGGCCAATGAAATTGGCGAATGAAATTTGCATACTGGACTCCGCCCCTGGATATCCGGGTATAAAATGGAGACGGCGTGCTGCATTCATTCACCTTTTGTTCTTTGGAGCCTTCGCTTATGACTGAACAGCAGATCTACAGATCTTCACGCAAAATACTGCTGGATTCTTACGACGTGATGCAGCGGATTGTCCCTTCCAGCAGCGACTTCCCTGGGCGTCTCTGCAGTTCCATAAATTGCTCGAGTTTTTTCTCTACAAGAGCAAATTTCTCCAGCGTGGCATGTCCCACTGTTCTCATGGGTGCAATACACTCATCGAGGAGTGGGGACGGACAGGATGCTGGGGCGGCCATTGTAGATAAGTTCTGCCCTCAGTGTGGGCGGTTCATGATTCAGACGTTGTGTCACGGGCGGCTGTGTGGACAAGCTTACACTGCTGAGGGCCAAGCTGCCCCCTCTCTCCAGACTATGGCAATCCTGCAGGTCCAGGCCAAGGCATTGAGGGAGCTCCACGAGGGTAAGACTGACCTAGCGCTTATGCAGGAACTCCGCACCGCCACCGACCTCGCCCAAGGGGGACCAAGGTTACCGTGCACACTAATGGTCCAAGAGAGACACCTCTGGCTGAACCATGCACAGATGAGTGACGCCGAGAAGGTCAGCCTCCTCGACCCACCCATCTCGCAAGGGGGGCTGTTTGGTGATACTGTCGAGCAGCAGCTCTCTCGACAGTAAAGGAGCAAACAGAGCCTATCAAGCATAGCCTCTACGCTGCGATTGGCCATGGTCCTCTTCAACACCCTCCTGCTCTGGTGCCCCCACTCAGGCGCCCCCCGGAAGAAGAAGTCGAAGAGAAGACCACCACCCCGTCAGCAGCCGCGGCGGAAGCAGAAGCGGCCCTCATGCGAAGACCCCAGGGAGACTGAAAATACCTTTGGACCCCAGCCATTCCATCGCTGGTTGGTCGATCAATATCCATCTGTCGGTTCGACACAATGTCTCGTTCCCTCCATCAGGGAACTGAGGTTACATCCGTAACCAAGACATTATTTAAGCAAAGTAAGGTTGTTTTTAGCCGTAAATATGTGTGTTGTTAAATTGAGTTAAATGTAACACTCTCTGTTTGTAGACGCTCAAGAACTGGTGGCTGCAGAAGTATGCCACAGACAGTGCTGATCCGGGTGTGTTTGTGCTGCTAGCGTGTGGTACAATGTCTAGTACTTGTGGACAGTTAGCAAGCTACCCATTAGCCTTAGTGAGGACACGTATGCAAGCTCAAGGTAAATCGCTTTACTCTCTATGAAGTTGTTTTACCGCTTAGCTTCTAAAAAACTGGTTAAAGAAGTTTACCTCACTGTTTACTATACTGATTTTGCTATGTTATGAAATATTATTAACTTGTTAAATTTTATTTATTTGTTACTACACGCCTAGTTATTTACTCAATAAACTGCGATATTGGTCCATTTACCATATGTTTCCTTACATTGTATTTAACAGCGTCAGTGGAAGGCGGCCCTCAGATGACAATGAGCCATCTCTTCAGACACATTGTACGGACAGAGGGCGCTATTGGACTCTATAGAGGCTTGGCACCAAACTTTATGAAGGTCATACCTGCCGTCAGTATAAGCTACGTGGTGTATGAGAACTTAAAAATCAACTTGGGCGTTCAGTCCCGGTGAGATGAATCTTATGGACTGTTCATAATAGTTTTGGTTTTACTCTTTCATTTGGACTTGAAAAATAAGTTGTCCAGGGGGGCCGGTTTGCACTCAGGAAGAAGTGTAACAATAGTTGGTCAGAAAAGAGCCTGCAAGATGGGATAAGAAGACCCAAGGATTTATTTTCATCTCATCATCAAATAACTGGAATTCGATGGCAACCTTTGAATAACAGAAACATATTAAAATCATAGATCATCTTAATATGAAAGTTTTGCCATCATATACTCAACCTTACACAATGTTGCTCCAATTCTGAATGATATTTTGTCTTCAATGGAACACCAGAGACCAAGAATATGCAAGACCTCTTTAAAATAAACTAGTAATACAATTATTCAGACATCTCATAAAAGCTTTGGAGTAAAGAAAACTGAAGATACAATGCTGCATCCATCAGTTAATTTATTTCAGTGACACAACTGGAATTTCATGCACTAAAAAAGGCTTGATCTGGTTTTAATAATCTAGATCTGATCTCTTTGGCTAATATAATCATCATTCCACTGGATGGCAGTGTTTAATATCAACAGGATAAACTTCTATTTAGACCGTTATAAGATCACACAAATTTAGCATTTTGCTCACAGAATTAGATTCTTTTTATTAGCTGGACAACCTTATGTCTCACATATTGAAATATGTAACGTGTGTGTCCAAAGGAGGATGTAAGGGACACATAACCTAATTTTAATCATCTATGTTTAAAGAGTACATAATATGAGATCATAAAAAATTACATTTCATCCATTGGGTAATGCCGTGTTTTAAAAGTAAGCAGTCTGCCAAGTTGTAAATCCGAAGGTGAATGAATAACAAAGTTATTGGCTTGGAAAAAAGGGAGTTTGACTTTGAATCCTACGTTTTGCTAGGACCGCCCGTGAAAACTGAGCCTCATTCGTGGTAGACCAATCACAGCACACGACCATCTGACCAATCACATCTGACTAGGCTAGCGTAAAGGAGGGGATTAGACAGATGAATTTTGGAACGAATCATTTGAGAGTCAGTCAAGAAGTAAATTAAGAATAACTGCCTATTATTAAGAAATCATAGTGAATAGAAATAGAAAAAATAGTGTTTTTACACCTTCTTTGTACATAAACTTGTTGTTGGACACTCCATAAACCAAAGTAGGACTTTAAAAACCCCTAGTTATGTACTCTTTAAATAATCTAATGGTCCAATAAAGAACATAGTTTAGCTTTTTTCATTTTAATTTATTTTTCTATATTGTTTATTTATTTTCATTAATAAGGTTGCTGTATGTACATGAAGGCACTCCTCACGGTCATTGACAACTAATGTGGTGTTAACAAAAGTGTTTTACTCTTTACCATGATTGCCAAAAGTTAGGTTGTTTGGACAATTTCAAATAAGATTTTCTTAGACTTTAAGTTTTGCAAATTCATCACCAGGCTACTACTGTGTAAATAAGCCATAATTACAACCAGTGTTGGTTTGCAATAACAACACTCTTATTTCAAATAAAATAGTCAAGTAACGAATTTAAGCACTTTATTTTGGTGAAATAAATAACCACACTTGAATTTCCTCAGCAGGATTAACAATGGAATTGGGGTGGAATGATTGTATTCAGTAGTTGTAGTGTTTGTGATTAAGGTGGACCATCTTTCTAGAATTTGCGTTTCATTTTTGGATCACTTTAGTGCTAAACTGCTTCAGATTTAAAAACACTAAAAGTGCATATTTTCCTGGCCTAGACAAGGCACCAAGATGCACGTTTACATCAACAAAGGAAAACTTCTTTTGCATGTCAAGACCTAAAACCCACTTGTTTGAGGGGTTGTCACCCTTTGTAATTCTACAAAACCTTAGTATTAATATAGTTGCCTTATTTACGAATAAAGTGAAAATTAAAAGACCGAAATATTTTTCTAAAGATTTGATTCTCAGGGAGACTTAAGTGGTCTCGGACACTCCTGTGCAGTTTTGCATTGAAGATGAGCAAATGGTTGGTACTTTTCTCCGGTGAGCTCTGAAACGTCCTCCATAACGTATTTAACTTGTGGACAGTTTCAGTTTGTGCAAACATAAAAACAGTTTGCGTTTGTCTGTTATTAGAAGAGAACAGCTTGAATCCACCAAAAATCACTACGCTTCTGTGTGCTGATGGTGGTTGAACTAAAGTCAGCTGTGGCTCTACTCCCTCTGAATCAATTCAGTCTTTGTACCGCATGTATGTTATGTCTAAATATGCACAGATTGCACTGTAAAGTCTTAATGGGGGTTTTAAAACTGTGTTGCTAGCCCTAAAATGGATTAAAGCAGCTTTATGTCAACGTATACATTTTGCACATTTTCTCCACTTTTTCTTATAGGAGAAGTTTGTGTGGACATCCTGAAACTAAAAGCTTTAGATTTGTAATGCGATTGTGAGACTCTCTGAGACTACCTGAATCTATAGCCTTGCTGTTCTGCTGTTCAGAAGCCGCGTTTGCGGCTTTCTGTGAGTTGGAATGCACAGCGATTGCCACACATTTATCTTATTGTACTGTTGCTGGGGTTAACTGAGTAAATATGTTGAAAATATATCTAAACATATCTAGATGTGATGACACATCGGCAACGTTTTAGTGGATGTTGAATAGTGCAAAAACAATGCAAATGTTTTCTGGACAATGAAAGAAACTGTTATATATTGTTGAATGGATGCATTGAATGTAGAGTGAAAATATTTATGTGTGTAAGGTCACTTTAATAAAGTTATTCTTGATTTTGTTTTTGAGTGTTTTTTCTTAGTGTTGTGAATATTATTATTGACTAATTATTATACACACAACACCTGACAGGTAAAATTATGCTTTTATGTGGATATATGTTGTGCGTGTAGGTGTTGAATAAAGGACAGCTATTGTTAGGAAGATTACAATTTATATTACTTTAAGCACTTTAAAGTATAAAAAAATAAAACATATTGTCATTTGCTCATGTCTTTCAAAATAATTTTCCTGGAACACAAAGAAGATATTTTGCAAAAATGTCTTAAGAGGTTTTGTGTCCTTACAATAGAAGTCAATGGAAGCC